>NW_026623809.1:292727-309136 GCF_030028575.1 Malurus melanocephalus | reverse complement strand
AGCCCACGCTCATCCACCCGTGCCCGTTTCCCCGGCAGACCACGCCCACGCGGCGCGCGCCAGCCCCGCCCCTCGGCGCTGCTCTCGCGAGATCCGCGGGTGAGGGCGGCGCGAGATGTGCGGCGGCTGTGTGGGCACCGAGTACCCGGAGCGGGTGAGGGGGCGCGGGGGGCACCGGCACCGATCCCGGCACCGATCCCGGCACCGATCCCAGCCCCGGCACCGGCCACAGCCTGTGCTCCCGCCCTAGGGCACCACCTGCCTGGAGGGCGGATCGTTCCTCCTGAACTTCGTGGGATGCGCGCAGTGCGGCCGCCGGGACTTCGTGCTGGTCGGCAACCGGGCCGCGGGTCTGCACGACGGGGAGGAGATCGTCACCTATGACCGTGCGGTGKGGGGCTTGAGGGGGTGGGGGAGCCTTTGAGATCTGGCGCTTGGGGTTCTTGAGAGTTGAGGGGACCTTTGGGGTCTTGGGCTCTTGAGAGCTGAGGGGGACTTTTGGGATTTGGGATCGCTGAGGGTTGGGCGGGGGTCWTGAGGGCTGGGAGGGGTCAAGGGTACGGGAGTGTTGAGTGTTAGAGGCGACCTTGGGTCTTGAGGGTCTTGAGGGATGCTGAGGGCTCTGGGGGACTTTTGGAGTCATGAGCTTGGGGGATCTTGAGGGTTAGAGAGGACTGGAGGGGACCTTTGGGATCTGGGATCTTGAAGGCTGGGGGACATAGGTGGGGACCTTGAAAGTTGAGGCCTGGGGRTAATATTTGGTTTCTGGGTGTTCTGAGGGCTGGGAGGGACCCCTGGGACCTGGGGATTCTCGAGGGCTGGGGCATGATAGGGAGGGCTCAGAGGTCAGAGGAAGGGGAGTCATAAGGGAGGATTAATTTGAGTAGGGAAAATCTGGGGAACAAATATTCRGGGGGCCCCTGGGGGTGGGCATGGTGGATGCCCAGGAAGGAGGCTTCAACTTTTGGGGGAGTGTCAGGGGGCTGAGGGGCATTAAGGGGAGTGAGGTGCTGGGAGGGAATTTTGGGGGCTTGATGCTTTGTGGACTGGGGTGTCTGTGCCCCAGAGGTGAGGGCAGGCACAGAGGGTTGGGGCTTGTCCCAAGAGATTGGGARTGGGAGGATATTCCAGGGACAGTGTCTGTATCCCGTCACCCCACTGTCCACTTCCCCACAGACCTGTGCAAGAACTGCCACCACCTGATCGCACACCATGAGTACACCTTCAGCGTGGTGGATGACTACCAGGTTTGCCTGTTTTCTCCCAAAAGCCCTTCCTGGCTCCTCTGCCTCCAAAATTCCAGACCCACCCTTCCACAGGCTGATTCCTGCTTTTCCTGGGACAGACCCTTGAAGGCTTCAGAGCCACATGCATGTGCTCAGGGCTACCTGGAATCCTTCCAGCACTAGTCCATGCCTTGTGGGGCAATGTGGGTGATGGGAGGGACCCATGACCCCCATTCCTCATTCCTGGCACATCTCCTATGCAGCAAACCCCCCGTGCTGGAAAAAGGGCTCAAGGGAGCTGGTGGGACTGGAAACGAGATCTGCTGGCTCTGATTGCAATCGGGGATCGGGTACCAGATCTGGCTCAGGTTTCCCTGTGGGGGAGCAGGGCTGTGGCAGCCCCCCTTTTTCCAGCCCTCCCCTTTTCCTTCCCCCAGGAATACACCATGCTCTGCCTGCTCTGTGGCCGTGCYGAGGATTCCATCAGCATCCTGCCTGACGACCCTCGCCAGATGACCCCAATGTTCTGATCCCCATGTGTATCCTGGGATGAGCTTCCTGGARCTCTAGGAGATCCCTGGATCCTTGGCACTGCCATCCCTGGGGACCACACAGTCCCTGACATGATTCACTACTCCAAACTTCCAGCCTGRATGTGGCGAATGCCCAACGCCAGATTCTCCCGTGTCTCTGGAGCCTTTTGGCTCCGACCCCAGCTGCAGGGATGGGATGCAGTGCCATGGCTGGAGTCCCCTGTGTGCTGAAGACATAAAGGGGTCCCCACAACCTTTAGGGATCCTAAAGGATTTCTACCCCATCCTGCCTCAGGAGCCCTCATGTGTGGGGAAATAAATGTGACATGTGACAGCTCTGTGGCACAGGCGGGAGTATTTTGGGGATGGGCATCACCCCCTGGAGCTGATGAAGGGTGCTTGGGGCTGATGCAGGGATCAAGGGAACTCTTCCCATCCCAGGAGCTTGTGGAATTCCTCCTTGACCCTTTYCCAGCATTGGAGAGCCCACTGCACTCCCAGTGCTCTCCTATAAACGCTGCAGAAAAAGGACCTGGATCATTTCCCCTTCCTAATGGGCTGGTTGGGGTCACTTCCCCTGCCCTGGGGTGTGTAACCCAGCCCTGCCCTTCTGGGAATTCCATAATCTTGAGGTGGGAAGGAGCTGGGTGTGGGAAATCACTGCCCTGGGGTGGGTGAGGTGCTGCTCTTGGCATCCGGCCCCAGCARCAGCCGCAGGGAGCTGGGTGCAGTCAGCCAGGCACCCACCTATCTCTGAGCCACCGTTTCCTGGATTTGGCACCTCAGGGCTGCTTCCTTCTTCCTGCTCTCCCCCGCAACCCCCAAAAACTGAATGGGTATGGGTATGTTCCCCAAAACCTCACGGATCCAGTTACACTCCCAAAAACCTCAGGGATCCGGGCACGCTCCCTCCGGCTCGTTTATTGTCACCAGCCCGCGCCATCCCAGCGACTCCAACCCTCTGCCCCTATCGAGCCCCCTCCCCGTGGAGGTTTCGGAGGGGGCTGTCACCCTGCAGAGAGCTGGGGCCATCCCGGGGTGACGCTGGAGCCGGGATCACACCGGAGCCAGGATTACTTGGCCAGCTTGAGGAGACGCTGGATGTCGGGTTCCAGCTGGGCTGTGGGCACACGGGGGCTGTAGCGCCGAAACGGTTCCCCCTCGGGCCCCACCAGGAATTTCTCAAAATTCCAGGAGATATCGGAGCGCCGCACAGGGCTCCAGGTGACAAAGCGGGGCTCGGTCATCAGGTGTGCAGCCTCGTCGGCCGGTGCAGGCAGGTGAGCCTTGAGGTAGGCGAACACGGGGTGAGTGTCGCTCCCGTTCACCTGGCACTTCTGGAACAGGGTGAAATTGGGCTCGAAGCCGCCCCCGGGCCGCACGTGCTTCAGGGTGTTGAGGATCTCCTCGTTGCTACCGTTCTCCTGTGGCGGGGAAGGAGAAATCCAGAGCCCTGTGTTTCCCAGCTCTTCACCCGCCCCGGTGCCCACAGGACTTACCTGGTATCCAAACTGGTTACAGGGGAAGCCCAGCACAACCAGCCGCCGGGGGTAACGGGCTTGGAGCTGGTTGAGCTGGGTGTAATCCCGCACCGTGGTGCCTCAGAGTGACGCCACATTCTCGATCAGGACCACGCGGCCCCGGAAAACACCAAAATCCACCCTTTCCCCCTGCAAGGAGGTGGCGGTCAGGTCGTAGAAGGACTTGGCGATGGGGACGGTCATGGCTGCGGGCGCGTGGCTGTCTGTGCCCCGTACCCCGTGCCGCCTCTTAAGGGCTTCCCGGTGCTCACGTCACGGTCCAAAGGTCTCCAGGCCCCGCCACAGCTTGGGAGAAACCGGAGCTGCCTGTCCCACCCACATGGAAGGAGGAAGGTGGCACAGAGCCAAGGTGATGCTCTACCTGCCTCAATAATTCATGGCACGGCGCGGTGCGGCTGCTCATCCCAGTGCCTGTGGGATGTGGGATGCTCCTGGCCTGGCACAGCGTGTTCCCGAGGGTTGGGAATGCCGGTGAGAGTTGGGGAATAACGGGAATCGGGGAATWACAGGAATCTGGGAGCTGGGGCTCTGTGGGGCACAGGAGGAGGGCACAAATGCCACCGTGCTCCTCCTTGCCTGGTGCTGCCATGGCATCACYTCAGGGGCCTCCTGTCCTGCTCATCCCAGTGTTCACCAGTCTYAGGGCCCACTGGTCCCAGTGCCACCACCACCCGCCTTGGACTGATGTGCTGTGGTGCCCAACAGCACTGGCCCATTCCATTGCCTGGCAGCATCCTGGTGTCCACCTAGATCCCAGTGGGTTCCATTGTCTCGGTGCCCACCATCATCGCAGTAACCACCCATCCCAGCTCTCCGCCATCCCACTGCCAACCCATCCCAGTGCCACCACCAAGCTTTCCAGCTCTGTCCCCACAGCTGGGGCTGAGCTGGTAGCCYGGTGGGCCATGGTGGTAGCCGTGGCACCCCACGGGCACTGTGCCCCATGTCCCTTTGGCCAGCCTGGAAAGGGGACACCATCCCAGCAGCCCCAGATCACCCTCAATTATTGATCACTGCTCGGGTGTCCGTGCCCGGGCTGTGCCCGCCGCCGTGGCATCGTGCCTGCAGCCGCCCCGGAGCACACGGAMCACCAGCCCCTCCAGCATCACCTTTATTCTGCAAACCACTGTGTAAAACCAAGGGTCCCATAGGCGTGGGGCGGGCATGCGGTGGGCACACGGTGCCTGGACAGCCCCCACCCCACCTGCAAATCAAGGGGGCACGGGTGCCAGGATGGGGGCCCCCCTTGCCACCTCCCCATTCCTTCTGTCCCTCAGGGTGTCCCGTGTTGCCCCCCACTCCATGGGGGCTGCCCGAATCCTGCCCCCACCATGTYCCCCAACACAGCCTGGGGAGGAGGGGTCAGGGGGGTCCCAGCCTTCAACACCAGCAGGTTTTGGGGGTGTCCTCGCTCCCCAGGGGCTGCTGCTCATCCTCCTCCAGCCGGGCCAGGGTGGGAGCACGGGGGAGCCCTCGCAGCTCATCCAACTCCTTGCGGTGTGCCTGCAGCACCAGCTCCGTCAGCCGTGTGAAGGACTGTGGGAAAYGGCTAGGGTGAACCTGGGAGACCCCCCCAGTATCCCCTGGCCCCTCCAGGCTCCTCAGGCCAACCCCAGAACACCCACCAGAACCCCACCACACCCCCTCCCAGGCCCCTCATACCTCCTTGATGTTGAGGTTGCTGCAGGCACTGGTCTCGTAGAAATCCATCCCGTATTCCCTGGCCAGCTGCGGCACCAGGGTTTTGGCAGAGAGGGCAGCATGATTCGGGGGGGGGGGCGGGGATTTACTACCCTGGCCCCCCTCTCTGGAATGTACATAGCCGGGCATGGACAGACAGGAGAACTACAGGGGTGCTGCCCGAGGGGCACATGTGGGGTTTGGCATTGGGTGCAGGGGGCTCTGGGAGGGGCACTGGGTGCTTTGGGGTCCAGAGGTCACTGGAAGGGATAYTGGGGTGCTTTAGGGGCACAGGGGAACATGACTGAGGTGCAGGGAGGGGTTGGGGGTCCTTGGACATTCTGGGTGGTAAAGGCGTCTCCGGGATGTTCTGGGCGCTGCAAGGGGGATCAGTGATCCCTGGGTTCAAACTGCAGGAGCATGGTGGGGTCCCTGGATTCAGGTAGAGATGTTTGGGAGTCCCTGGATACAAGTAGGGCTGCAAGAAGGCTACTGGGGTCCATGCGGAATGCAGGGGGGGGCCGTGGAGGGTCTGGCCATGCTGGGGTTGCAGGKGGTGCACTGGGTGCTTTGGAGTCCAGAGGTCCTGGGAGGGGGACACCAGGAAAGTCACTGTGTTCTTCAGGGGTRTAGGAGAGCACGCTGGAGGTGCAGGGAGGGGTTGGGGGTCCARGAACATTTTGTGGATGTGGAAGAGGGAACCTTGGGGATGCACAACCACTGCAAGGGAGGGGTGAAGAGTGTTCTTGGGGTGCCTGGGTACAAACTGCGAGAGGGTCAGGAGTCTCTGGTCATGCTGGCAGGGGCTGGGGATGCTTGGGGGTCCTGGAGAGAGGCAGGGCTGCAGGAGGGCTRTTGGGGTCCCAAGTGCAGGGAGGGATCAGGGAGAGGCTGGCCATGCTGGGGGTGCAGGAGGGGTCTTGCCCCCTGGGGGGGGCACACAGCAGCCCCCGCTCACCTGCAGCCCTTGCTCTTTGGGCACTTGCCTCTTGTGCTCCTCGTCCGCCTTGTTCCCGATGAGAATTTTCTGGACACCGTCAGGTGCGTACTGAGGTGGGGACAGCATGAGGATCCCCCACACACAGGGCTGGGGGACCTCCCGACTTCCCCTCGTGTGCCCCCACCTCATCCACRTCACTGGCCCACTTCACGATGTGCTGGTAGGAGCGCTCACTGCTGATGTCGTACACCAGGAAGATGCCCTGTGAGGGGGTGGGGTGGCAGCTGCTGACACTCYGAAACTGTGCCTCAGTTTCCCCTCTCCTGCGCAGCAGAGCAGGAAGCTCTCCGTACCTGTGCCCGCCGATAGTACTGTTTGGTGATGGTCTGGTATCGCTCCTGGCCGGCTGTGTCCCTGCCCGGGGACAGCGGGTCAGTGCCACCACCCATGGCACGAGCTGGGCACATGCTCAGCCCCCACCCTGCATGGGGGGAGTGGAACACAGACCCCCCAAAATTCCTCCCCCGTCTCACCCCAGGGTCCGGTGCTGCCACTCACCAGATCTGTATCCGCACCTTGATCCCATCCACCTCGATGGTCTTCATCTTGAAGTCGACGCCTGGGATTGGAATGGGAGAGCTTGTGGGGTGTCCTGGTGTTCYCCTCTGCAGGAGTTGCTGTCACTGGGGGTCCTCTGGTCCCCTCACCCTTCCTCACCCACCCCACGCCTSCCATGCAGTGCCTGGCCTGGCAGGACGCTCCAGTGTTGGATGGTGATCTTGGTGCTCCCAGTTCCCTGGTGCTGTGGCTGTCCAGTGCTCCCAGTTCCTCAATGCTGTGACTTCCCGGTGCTCTGGCTGCCCACTGCTCCCAGCTCCCGGCTGCACGCTGCTCCCGGTTCCCCCGTGCCAGAGGTGCCTGGTGCTCCCGGTTTCCCCATGCCCATGATTTCCCAGCTCCTTGATGCTCCCGATTCCCTGGAGCCACRGCTCACCGGAGCCCCCGGTTTCCCAGCTCCCCGTGCTGCAGCTGCCCGGTGCTCTCGGCTTCCCGGTGCCCATGATTTTACCGTTTCTCGGTTCCYTGGTGCTGCGACTCCCGATGCTCCCGGTTCCCCAGTGCCACAGTTTTCCTTTTCCCTTGAGCCCACGATTTTCCCTCTCCCTAGTGCCCACGGTCTTCCCGTTCTCTGTTTACCTGYTCCTGCTGTCCCTGGTGTTGCAGCTCTCCACGGTTAACCCTTTCCCGGTTTTCCCGTACCCACCGTTGCCCGGTTGCCCGGTGCCCACCACTCCCGGGTGCCCCGGTTTCCCGTTTCCCCGATCGTGTGTCTTCCCAGTTCCTCAGTAGCCCAGGTTTCCCGGTGCCCACGGTTTTCTTGTTCCCTGGTTTCCCGTTTCTCGGTTGCTGCGGCTTCCCGGTACTCACGGTTCCCTGGCGCCCACGGCWYCCCAGTTCCCCGGTTTCCCTTTTCCCCGGTACTGCGGCTCTCAAAGCTCCCGTTTACCCGGTGCTGCACCTCCCCATTGCTCCCGATTCCTGGATGCTCCCGGTTTCCCGTTTCCCCGGTGCCGCGGCTCCCCGTTTCCTCGGTGTTCCCGGTTCTCTGGTTTCTCGTTTCCACGGTGCTGCGGCTCCCAGTCCTCCCGGCTGCCCGGTTCCCCGATGCTCCCGTTTCCCCGGGGCTGCGTCTCCCCACTTCTCCCGCTTCCCCGATGCTCCCGGTTCCCCCGTTCCCCCGCTCCCGCCGTGCGCTGCCGGTGCCGGTACCGATGGTGGAGATGTGGGCGGGGTGGAACTGGTTGTCGGTGAATCGGCAGAGCAGGCAGGTCTTGCCCACGCCCGAGTCCCCGAGCAGCAGCAACCGGAACAGCACGTCGTACTGCTTGGCCATGGCGGGCCCGGGCCGCCGCCGCCGCCGCCGCACCGGGGCCGCGAGCTGCGCCGCCGCCGCGCCGGGCCGGGCTGGCACCAGGGGATGCACCGGGGCGGGGCGGGGCGGGGGCGGCGGCGACGGGAGGGGACACTGGGAGCGGGGGAAACGAGAAGGCACCGGGGAGGCACCAGGGATGCACCGGGAGATGCTGTGGGGAATTGGGCGGCGATAGCGGCGATGCACCGAGAGGGGAGCAGGGGAGAGCAGGGGGATGGAGCCAGGAATGCACCGCAGGACACGTCGGGGATGCTCTGGAAAACGGGAGGTGGGAGAGAGGGGATGGACTGGGGCACTGGGGACCCCAGGGGTTCTGGCATCACCAGGGATGCATTAGAGATTGCTCGGGGAGCATTGAGAAGGGGACAGAGGGGTGCAACAGGGGACACTGGTGACACTTCGGGGAGATGGGATGGCACCCGGGGGGGACTGGACAAGGGTGGGCCCGTGGGAAAGTCCTGGGAGTCAACAGGGCCAAGGGCAGGGTGGGCACCTGGGTCAGGACAGCTCCTGAGATCAATGCAGGATGCGGGGGATGGGATGGAGAGCAGCCCAGAGGAGAGGAATTTGGGGGTACTGGGGAATGAGAGGCTGGATATGAGTTGGCAATGTGTGCTGGCAGCCCTGGAAAGCCGCCCGTGTCCTGGGCAGGGAGGGTAGCAGGTGAGGGGGTGATGCCTTAGGATTTTTAGTTTCTGTATTTTCGTGCATGTGTATTCTTGTACTTCTCTTGTACAGAGCTAAGCTYCTGCTCTCCCATCTTTAGACAAAAAAAATCCCTCTCTGAGCCTGAATCCAAGGAAACCTCATTGCCTCAGAGCCCCAAAATATGTAAAGAGCGAGTTGAGGGGGAGCAAGTTTGGGGTGGTTGACGTAATGACCTGRAGATATCATTGGAGAATTGAGGCCCAATATGTTAATAAGGCAGAACTTGTAGAAGGTGGAGATCTCGTAACTTGGTGTCCATTTTGGTTATAGCCTCAGGAGAAGGCTTTTGTCTGCYCTAATGTACCAGCAGGCCTGTTAGGCCTGGATTAAAGTTGTCTATTCTCATTTTCTTAAGTTTGTCTGGCCTCTGTTTCAGGTGAGCCTGATTTTCAGGCTACAGCGGGGATTGTCCTCCTGTGCCCTGTTCAGGTGAGACTCCACCTGAGCACTGTGTCCAGCCCTGGAGTCCTTGTCACGGGAAGGACATGGAGCTGCTGGAGCAGGCCCAGAGGAGACCACAGAAATGCTCCGAGGGCTAAGAACAGGATGGGAGAGCTGGGATTGCCGGGGCTGGAGAAAGCTCCAGGAAGAGCTTAGAGCCCTTTCCAGTGCCTCAAGCAGCTCCAAGAGAGGTGGAGAAAGACTTTGGACAATGTATGTAAGACAAGTAATGACTCCAAAGTGGAAAAGGGGAAGTTTTCTGCCTGGATATTGGGCAGAGARAGTGGTGAGGCACTGAAAAGGATTTCCCAGAGCAGCTGCAGYTGCCCCATCCCTGGCAGTGTCCAAGGCCAGGCTGGACGGTGCCTGGAGCCGCCTGGGACAGTGGCAGGTGTCCCYGCTATGGCACGGGATGGCTTTTAGGGTCCTTTCCAACCCAGCCCGCGGCGTTCACGATGATGTCAMCCATGACGTCACACCGCGATGACGCAGCGCGCCCCGGGGCGGTGCCTCCGCGCATGCGCTCCGGGGCAGGGGCGTGGCCGAGCGCAGAAAGAGGCGTGGTCAGGAGGGGCGTGGCCGTGCGTGATGGGTGTGGTCAGGCGGGGCGTGACCGTGCGTGTGGGCGTGGCCAGGCGGGGCGTGGCCGTGTGTGGTGGGCGTGGCCAGGCGCGCCGCCGCGCGTCCCCTCCCGGCCGCCGTCGCCCGCTGCCCCCGCGGCCGCAGCATGGCGGGAGCGGCCCCCGGCAGTGGCGGGCGGCGGCGGCTGCGGGACGACGGGCTGCGGACCTGCACCTCGGCCGAGCAGGTGCAGGGGGTGCCGGGGGGGCTGCGGTGTGGGGTGCCGGGGTGCCGTGCGGCTGCGATTTGGGGTGCCGGGCTAACGTGGGGCTGCGCTTTGGGGTGCTCTGGGATGGGGCTCAGGCGTGCTGGGGGACGGCGTGGTTCCTGTCCCGGTATCCGCACGGGATTACTGTCCCCACACCCCTGTCGCAGCAGCCGAGGAGCGGTCGGTGTTTTGGGGGGCCCGGGGGTGCTGCCGCCCACCAGCTCCCGCGGGACGCGTCTCCCAGAAACGGTCTGGGGAGGGTGAGTGGTCCCGGGGCAGCCAGACTCTGCTCTCCGTCCCTCTATGCTGACCCAGCCCCTGGCAGCTCCCCTGGGTGCGGGGACGGGGTAAAAAGTGACTCTGGGTTTCCCAATCCGTGGGGCTCTTGCTCTGTTCCTCCCTGCAGGACACGGTGCCATGAATGCAGATCCCCGCGCTGCCCCTCCTTGCCCCTGAGGCTCATCCCGGGTATTTCCTTGAGGATTACCCTGGCTTAGAGTATCCAAGTCCTCGRTTATAGCAGCGTGAGCGGGAGGAGGGTGTTTTCCGTGGTAGTCCTGGGATGAACCAAACTCCCGCTGGATTTATAAAGCAGCACTGGATGGTGCTGGATTCTGGCACGATTCGGGGAACAAAGCTCCTGGGAATTCCTACTTTGGTTTTACTGGATGAGACGGGGCTGTGATTCAGATAAAACCCTGGGATAAGGCAGAAGCTGTGGAGCTCAGTGGAGGTCGTGTTTGGAATGTGCTTCCCAGAGCTCACCGTAGTCTTTATTCCCATTTTTCCTGACAAGTCCAAGGTGGAGGACATCGTGCAGGAGGTCTATGATGCCTACAAGACAAACCATCACTCCTCACAGTGAGTCCCCAAATTCCCAATAACCACAAATAACTCCCATCCCAAAAAAGCCATCGACCCCGGGGGGTGCTGTGGTAGGATCTTKCCCCTTGTGCCACTGTCCCTGTGCTTTTTCAGGCCACCCTGCGTGCTCATCCTGTTCTCTCTGCGTTCCAGGTACATCCTGCAGCGCGAGAAGCACTTCCATTACCTGAAGAGAGGCCTCCGGCAGCTCACTGAAGCCTATGAGGTACTGGGAATGCYGGATATCCCACCTGGAGCCCCTGGCTGGGGTTGTTTGTCACCAGGGATTTGCCAGCCCCAGAGTGGCCACGGCGTTCCCTGTGTGTCACCACTTATCCCACGGTGATGCTCTGGGGATTCTCCTGCCTGTTCCCTCACTGCCGCCTGCTCCCGCCGTGTCTGGTGCCATTCCCTGACTGTCCCTTTTGTCCCCGCAGTGTCTGGATGCCAGCCGCCCCTGGCTCTGCTACTGGATCCTGCACAGCCTGGAGCTGCTGGATGAGCCCATTCCAGAGTCGGTGGCCTCTGAGTAAGTGGGGAGAGCTGGGGGGACCCCACCATGGCCGTTYTCCCCGCGGGCCACCCGCATGACTCCAGAGGTGCCACCTCCCGCTGTCCCCAGAGCAAAGGAGCGCTTTGTCTCCCTGCCACCGTCAATGCCGCCCATTCTTCCGGCGGCTCCCTCGTGACGACGGAGATGGGAGGGTGACACCCCCGGCTTCGACCTCGGGGGGATTCACGAGGCAGGGAGGGGACATATCTCCCTGCCGGGGTGACACAGGTGACAGCGAGCCACTTCGCTACGTTCCCGCAGTGTCTGCCAATTCCTGAGGCGTTGCCAGAGCCCCCAGGGTGGATTTGGGGGGGGTCCTGGCCAGCACCCCCACCTCGCCCCCACCTATGCCGCYGTCAACGCGCTCTGCATCATCGGCACCGAGGAGGCCTTCGACGTCATAGACAGGTGCGGGGCTCTGGGGGGAGCTGGGGGGGAGCTGGAGGGGGTGTGTATCCCTCCTCACAGCCACTGCCTCCTGCAGGAAGAAGCTCTTGGAATATCTGCACTCGCTGAARCAGCCGGATGGCTCCTTCCTCATGCACGTGGGTGGAGAGGTGGATGTCAGGTGGGTGAGGGCTGCAGTGGGGGGCAGCGGGGCATTTTTGGGGAGCCAGTGCTGGGAGCAGGTGCTATGGTAGGGAGTTGGTGCCATTCTGGGGATTCAGTGCTGGGAGCTGGTGATGCTTTTGAGTGCTGCTGTCATTTTGGGGAGCTTGTGCTGTGGTGGGGAGCCACTGTCAATGAGGGGTATGATTTTTTGGGGAGCCAGTGCTGTTTTGGGGTGCTGGTGCCATGGCAGGGGAACAGTGCTGGGTGCCGTTCTGGGGAGCTGGAGCTGYGGCGGGGAGCTGGTGCCTCTTTGGGGTGCCAGTGCCACATCCCTGAGCACCCATCTCCCGAMCCTCTGAGCACCCTTTTCCTGCAGGAGCGCCTACTGCGCCGCCTCGGTGGCCTCACTGACCAACATCCTGACGCCTGCGCTCTTCGCTGGGACAGCTGAGTGGATCGTCAGGTGAGATCTGGGGACCGGTGGCGGACGGGGGATGGCATTTCAGGGTGTCCCTGCCGCCCTGACCTCGCTCCCGCAGGTGCCAGAACTGGGAGGGCGGGATCGGCGGCGTGCCAGGCATGGAGGCGCACGGTGGCTACACCTTCTGCGGCGTGGCTGCGCTGGTCATCCTCAAGCAGGAGCACCGGCTGAACCTCCGCAGCCTGCTGGTGAGTGAGCCCTCGCCGGGATGCTGGGGGTCTTCTCCTGTCGGGGATCTCCAGTCCTACACTGGCTCCCATCACCCCGCAGCACTGGGTGACCGGGCGGCAGATGCGCTTCGAGGGCGGATTCCAGGGCCGCTGCAACAAGCTGGTGGATGGGTGCTACTCCTTTTGGCAAGCCGGGCTCCTCCCCCTGCTCCATCGGGCACTCCATGCCAGGGGTGAGTTGCCGTGGGCTCCTCTGTCCCCCCAGAATGGCATCTGCAGGGATCTGACACCTTCACTGATGTTTCTCCTCTGTGTATCCCTTGCAGGTGATCCGGCGCTGAGCATGGCACACTGGATGTTTGACCAGCTGGCGCTGCAGGAATACATCCTCCTGTGCTGCCAGTGCCCGGCCGGCGGGCTGCTGGATAAGCCAGGAAAGTGAGTGCAGTGGGGAACACCGGGGCTGCCCAGCACCCCAGATCCCCCCTCAGCATCCCAATATCTCCCTGCATGCAGATCCCGAGATTTCTACCACACCTGCTACTGCCTGAGCGGGCTGGCCATTGCCCAGCACTTCGGAAGTGGAGACCTCCACAATGAGGTGGTCCTGGGTATCCCTGAGAATTGCCTGGTAAGTGCTGGGCATTTCTGGGGTGCTCAGGGATGAGCTTCTAGGGCTCCACAGCACTGAGAAAGGCAGATACAGTGGCAGTGGGGAATTGGGGTTCGGTCTGGAGAAGGCTCTGAGGAGCTTAAAGCTGCTTGGAGGGYGTAAAGAGCTACAAGAGGGCTGGAGTCGGGCTTTAGACATGGGCTTGGAGTGATGAGGGGGAATGGCCCCAAACTGGAAAAGGGGAAATTTASATGGAATRTTGGAAAGAAATTATTCCCTGGGAGGCTGGTGWGGCCCTGGCACAGGTTGCCCAGAGAAGCTGTGGCTRCCCCATCCCTGAAGTGTTCCACGCCASGTTGGACGGGGTTTGRAACAGCCTGGTATAGTGGAGAATYCCCTGTGCACAATGYRTTGGACTAGATGATCCTTAAAGTGYCTTCCCACCCAAGCCATTCCAGGAGTTTGTGATTAACACCCTCCATCCYTCTCTCCCACAGCAGGCCACACACCCTGTGTACAACATCGCCCCGGAGAAGGTGGCGAGGGCGGTGATGCAYTTCCTGCAGTATCCCGTGCCCAGCCTGGATCCAGCATCTGCTGCCGAGTAGGGGRTTCCTGCTGCTGGCTCGGGGTGGCAAGCCCTGGGAGCTCAGGGTGCTAGCAATACCAAAATCCAGCCTGCTCCAGGCCCCGTGTCCCACTGCTGTCCTGGCCACAGCCGAGGCAGGACAGGGGCTGTGGCAGAGCTTTTTGGCATCAATAAATCACAAGTGACACCCGCCGTGTGCCAGTGGCCCCGGGGAYGTGGGGCAGGAGGTGATGCCACCCCTGGCTGTGGTGGCACCGCTTCCCCCATTCCAAGAACACACGGTAACCACAGGGGAGGATAAAATAAGTGGAATTTTGGCTTTTTTTGTTTATTATTTATAGTCTTATAGTAAAGGGAAGCCTTAACTTGCAAGACAACTCTGGGCAGTATGTACAACATACCTTAGATCCATGGAATGGCATCAAAATGGGGGGAAAAGGGGCACCTACGGGGCAGGGACGGGCCACTGGAGTTTGGAAAATGCCATGGAGGTGGGGAAGGGTCAAGGGGAGGGAAGGAGGAGGAGGAGGAGGAGAAGGGGGGAAGGAGCCCCCAAGCCTGGCTCTGTGCTCTGCCAACTCGGGCAGGTGGAGTTGCACACGGAGAAAATAAATACGGAGACCCCCCTCCCAGTGCTTGCTCCTTTTTTGGGGGGGGCTGCCCGGCTCCTCCCCGCTCCGGACTGCGCTGGTCCCCGGGTATAAATAGAAATGCTCTTAAAAAACCGGGAGGGAAGGGGAGGGGAGTCGCTAGCAGAGGGGAGTCAGTGGGGGAGTCTCCCTGACCCCCCCAAGTCTTTCTGCTCGGCCTGGCCGGCTTCCCCCAAGGCCAGCGCAGTGGGAGCAGGGAAGAGGCCAGGGAGGGCTGGGAAGCTGCAGTCCAAGAGCTTCTAGCAGCGGAGGGAGCGAGTCCTGCTGCGGGCCAGGGGGCGGCRGGAGGGGCCTAGCTGGCCTCCATGCGCAGCTTCTTCCTGTTCTGCGGCTCGTCAGGCTCCGAGTCGGAGCTGGAGTCGGAGCCGCCGTCGAAGGCGGAGATGGTGCTGCCCTTGGGGTTGGTGTAGAGGCTGTTGTCCGTGGGATAGCTGGCCTGGAGCTGGGCGCTGGATCGGGCCTTYTCCAGTGCACGCACTGCCAAGAGAGATGGCACCGTGTCACCCCCGGGGCCCAGCCCTGCCTGCAGCCCAGCTCCCACCACATCCTGGACCCCAAACWCTTCTGGACCCCACATCCTGCCAGACCTCAGCTTACACCAGATCCTGCACCCTGCCAGACCTCAGCTCTTGCCAGATCTCAACTCACACTAGATCTCAGCTCCCACCTGATCCTGGATTCTGATGGATCCCATCTCCTTCCAGCCCTCAGCTCCCACTGGATCTCAGATCACAAACCCTGCTGGACCCTGGCTCCTGAACCCTGCCAGAGYCCAGCTCCCGAGTCCCAGACCCTGCCAGCCCCCATGTCCAGCCAGATCCCAGCTCCCACCTTGCTGCTCCAGCAGCGCGTTCTGCCGCTTGAGGTCGTCGATGTCCTGCTGGTGCGTGTGGTTTTTCCGGCGCATGTACTGGATGTACTCTGTGGCTTTGTCCAGGATTTGGGCCCGGGATGCCTGTTGCAATAGTGGGAAAAGCCAGAGGCGAGATAAAGACCTAGTCCAGGGGRGAAAACCAGGATTTCACCTGCTTCATCCCACCCTGGCTCTGATCCTCRCTCGGGACTCCTGTGGCACAGGAGAACCTGGGGAATGTCCCAAACCAAGAAGCCTGGACCACGGGTGGGTGCTSCCCATGCTGCCAGCACGCTCCATAAATTCACCTTCTCTCCCTGGAGCGAGGGCACAGAATCCCGCAGGCTGTGGAAGCTGTCCTTGATGTGGTCCCTGCGCTTGCGCTCCAGCGCGTTGTGATGAGCCCGTTTGTCGGCCTGGGAGGGGGGGACAGGGGTGGCACCGGGGGGAGGCCACCACCTGCACCCCTAAAATTCTCCCTGGGAACTGCTGTAGGAGCTCGGCAGAACCTCCAGGGTGGCTCCGTGGCCCGTGATGCCTCCGGCTCGGCCGCGAGGGCGTGGGAAGGAGGCGGCTCCCGGTACTTTCGGTTTCCCCGGCTTCCTGCTGCCGGGGCAGCTCCGGGCCCCGGGAGGGCAAAGCATTTCCCTCCTGGAACACGGGCACCACCTCCTTCCCCGCCCCCCAAACCAACCAGGCACAAACCCCGCTCTGCCCTCTGTCATCCCCGTGCTGGATCCCCCCAAACACAGCCCCACGCCCCCCCAATGACACAGCCCCACACATGATGCCCCCCTCCAACACCCATGTTTTACCCCAAAAAGCCTCTCACTCCCCCTCCCCTAAAGAGCCCCGGATCCTCCTCCACAAGAATCCAAGCCCCATTGGTGAGCCCCCGTAAGACCCCCAGCCCCACAGGACACCCCCAAACACAGAGCCCCCCCTAAAAAAACTGCTCCATGGATCRCCTTCTGTGCCACAGCTCCCAACCCAAATAAGACCCCCGACCCCACAGATRTCCCCTCCCCAAGCCCACCACTCCTCCCAAAAGACCCCGTGCCCTACTGGTGCCCCCCCCCCAATACTCCCATACCCACAAGACACCACCAAAAACAGATTCCCCCCATAAGACCCCAGCCCCATGGATCCCTCTCCATGCCCCCCCACAGACCCACAGAAGCCCCCCCAAGTAGACCCCAGCCTCAAAGGTGTGTCCCCTTCAAAAAAATAACCCCAACCCCACCGGTGCCCCC
>NW_026623809.1:287121-292527 GCF_030028575.1 Malurus melanocephalus | reverse complement strand
CCTCACACCCCCGCCCACGTGTTCCCGATCCCGGGGGCGCTGCGGGGCGGCCCCCAGCGACCTACCGCGGACTGAAACCTCGGCTGCTCCTCCTGAGGAGCCCCGACCCGGGCGAGGAGGAAGAGGAAGAAGATGGTGGGGGGGGGGCGCCGCCATATGAAGGAAGAACACATACAAACCAAACATTACCCCATTCCCAGCGCTCCTAAGGTGGGGAAGGGCCACGGGGGATTATCCCAGGGATTGTCCGGGGTTGGGGGCCCAACTCACGTCGCTCTCCACCTCGATGTCATCGTTGTCGCTCATCGCTCCCGCCCGGGTGAGGATTGTGGCTCCGCCGCCACAACAACAGCCCGCACCGCGCATGCGCGGAAGTGGGGGGGGGCAATGATGGCGCCACACCAGAATGGTTGCGGGAGTTGTGGTTCGAGTGGGGAGATGGAGGCATCGTCCACGTGGCGGGGACTACAACTCCCGGCGTACACCGCGCGGGCGCGRCGCRCGGCACGCCGGGAGCTGTAGTCTCCCCTTCGTGAAGGGGKCGCTGAGGGTGTGTGGCCCGAGGATGGAGGAGGTGAGAGCCGAGGAGATGGAGGGAGGGGGTTTATTGAGGGAAAATGGGGACGGGAGGGATCGGGAAGTCCGCGGGGCGGGCCGTGGGGCTGCAGGCTTAGCTAGCGGGGCTGCGGGCCAGCCTSGGGGGGGCTGCAGGTTCTGCCTTGGGGGGCCTGTGGGTCTGGTCCTTAGGGCTGTGGCCCAGTTTGGGAGGTTGTCGATCAGGGTCGCCCTGCGGGGGGTGGGGGGTCTGCCTGGGAACCAAAATGGGAGGGCTGGGGGCCTGCCTGGGGTCTGCAGGACATTGTGGGGGGCTGCAGGCCTTGCTAGAGGGTCTGTGCATCTCCTCGGGGGTCTGTGGCTCTGATCTGGGGGGACTTTGGCCATATTTGGGGAGGCTGTGGATCTGCCTGGGGGGTGTGAGCCTGATCTACAGAGCTGTGGATTTGCGGGGAGGGGGGGGCTCTGGGGCTGGGCTGGGGGTCTGCATGTTTGACCTGTGGGACTGCATCACACTTTGGGGGGCTAWGGGCCTGCCTTGAGGACTGGACCCCAATTTAGGGGACAGTGGGCCTGGCCTGGGGAGCAGTGGGTTTGCCTGGGGGCTGTAGGTCAATCTGGAGGTTGTGGGCCTGACCTGGAGCATCTATGGGCTAATCTGGGCATCTGTCAGTCAGTGTAGGGGGCTGGGGGTTTCAGGTTTAGCTTAGGGGGGATGCAAAGCGGACCTGAGGGGATCTATGGAATTTTGTGCCCACTCGGCAGGGGTGGGGGGGAGTGGTGCAGGACTCCCCTSAGGTGCCAAGAGCAGGATGGGGCCCAGGCTGGGCTGCCCCTAACCCAGCTGCTCCCCATCTTCTTTTGGCAGCTCATCCCTGCTGGCAGCCTCGGCCGAGCCCTTGTCATCGTCCTCCTTGTCCTCCTTGTCCTCCTTGTCCCCATCGCCATCGGAGCCGGTCTCATCCGAGCTGTCCTCTAGGTAGCGGTATCCATGCATTTTGTGGCGCGGGCGCGGGATGCGGGGCAGCCGGACCTCCACGTGCTGCGCCACCTTCCGCTCCATCCACAGGTACGTCCCCACTGCCACCACCAGGGTCAGCAGCATGATGGACAGCTTGGCCTGTGGCACAGGGAGTTTTGGAATTGGTGTGGCTCTGTGCCCTCAAAAAGCCTGTAATGTCCTAGACTGGGCTGGGGCACATCTGGGACTTACCTTCATGGGCAGCCCTGACCACAGGTAGACMGTGAAGATGGCCAAGGCCTGCCACCAGTGGTAGATGGTGAAGATGAAGTCTTGGCGCTCCTTTTTCTTGTACAACATTCCCAGGAGGACTGTGGCAGAGACCAGAATCAGCGTTCCCTTCCTGTGCCACGTCCCCGTGGGGTGGGGGACAATCACAGTGGCATCACAAAGCTGCAGTGCCAGAGGATATGAGGAGAGGATGTGTGGAAAAACTGGGGACAACACAGGCTATTTTGGGGACAACACAGGCTATTTTGGGGACTACCGAGGCTGCTTCCAGACCTGCCCACTACTCACTGCTGATTCCGGTCTTATTGAGGCTGCTCCCCGTGCCCCAGAGCGCGGCAATGCCGTAGAGCAGCGGCGCCTGYGCCAGGTACCGGGGCTCTGGTGCCCAGCAGAAGAGCGTCACCAGGAGGATGGCGTGGATGAARGCTCCAGCCAGGAGCGGGACGTGCCGGCGCAGGCGCAGCATGCACAGGGCCAGGCTGGAGCACGCCGAGGCGGAGAAGCCATAGGCCATGAGGAGATACGCCAACTTCTCCAGCCCCAGGGCGCACACGCCGTAGTTCTGCAGCGAGCATGGGCTCAGCGTTACCTGTCCCCACTCTGTCACCTCCCACCCCATCCCAGATCCTACCAGGGAGAATCCAGTGCAGACAAAGAGCACCTCGAAGCCGCTGTAGATGAACAGTGGGAAGAGGTGCCGCAGGCGATAGTCCCGCATGTGCTTGAAGGGCAGCTGGAAGATGTTGCCCCAGCCGATGCTGCGCATGTCGATCTCCTCCATGGGCCGGGACGCCGCACCGCACAGCACCARCACCTGCGGAGCGCCGGTGGGTGAGGTCCTGCCATCRTCCGGCCCATCCCTGTCCCCAYGGCCCCRGCACTCACCACCAGCATGGMGAGGAAGGCGGCAGCCATCAGCGCRCTCTCCACAATGATGAGGTTGACGCTACGGGGAAGGCTTTGCAGCACYGTATTGTTGAAGCCGGGCAGCGTGCCGTGGCTCAGGGTCCCTGCCAGGGGGACACAAGCCATGGTTAATCCCAACTGGGGGTCTCTCGCTGCTGCCCCASAGCCCCCCTCGCAGCCTCACCGCAGTGTTTCACCGCGTGGAGCGTGTGGTTGAGTTGGTAGAGGTAGTTGTTGAGGAAGAAGACCATGGGCATCTGAGCGCAGACGAAGCTCAACTGTGGGATGCAAGGGGTACACAGTCAGCACTGCCAGTGCGACCTCCAACCCATCCCAGCCATCCCACCRGCACTCACRTGGAAGCAGGAGTAGAAGAYGGTCTGGAAGACGATGATGTAGGTRTTGCAGGCRTCCCGTGGCACCTGCTGCCTCTTCTTCTCCTGCTCCTCCTTGTAGTTAACGTACTCGTAGTACTTCTGGCCCATCCTGTGTGGAGCAGCGGGTCAGCCACTGGCAAGTCACCACTTGTGCCCCTCTYGTGCCCTCCTGATGCCTACTGTGTGATGTAGGTGCCCATGGAAGCCCAGAGGGGCACGATGACCACCCCGATGGCCACTGCAGAGGGCACCAGGGTGTAGTAGCGCTCCCAGTAGTTGCTGGAGACGAAGAGGGCGTAGATGCCCACTGCCAGGAACATGGCCCACTTGGTGCCRAAGAACCTGCCGGGGTGAGGAGCGGGAAGCATGGGTGGCCATGCCGGTGACCCATGCCGGCCGGGAGCACGCATGCCGGTGGGGCTGTACCTGATGAGGACGGGTGTGTAGAGCAGCGCCGCCACGGGTGTGACATTGATGCCCATCAGCACCTTGCGGTCGATGTCCTCCAGCTGGATGTTGCTGTACTTCACCTCCCGGTAKGTCTCATCATAGTGAAGGATCAGCTGCATCTGCAGCAGGCCTGGGGGATCCAGGSGTGGTCACCCCATGCCCTGAGCACCCCGAGTTGTTTTGGGAGTCCCTGGGAGGGCCCATACCCAGGTAGACGCCGTAAGTGAGGGTGCCGGCCAGGCTGGTGGCCACCACGTTCTTGATGACGCCAAGGCGCTTGCGGCGGAAGTACTTCTGCTCCTCCTCCTCCTCATTGTAGTCAGGGTGAGCACCCACAAAATCATCCAGCTGTGGATGACCCCCCTGTCAGCCCTTGGGGATGGCCACCACAGGCCTCGATTCCCCCGTGAGGGTGTCCCCCTGGTCTCACCTGTGCCTCCATCCCCTCAGTGCCCAGCCCAGCACCCGGCAGCGTCTTKGCCCCATCCTGGCAGCAATCAGAGTCCTTCTCCATTGCTGCTCCTGCAGGGCCCTGGATGGTGTCAAGGTGAGGGGGACCCTGTTGGCACTCCAAGTCTTGCCCCCATATGTTTTACACCCRTGTCCTGAAGATGCAAACCCTGAACCCTCATGCCCAGCGCCCCCAACCCTTGCACCCCTATATTCAGCACCATGTACCCACATACAGAACACCCCCAAGCCTGAAGCCCTGTGCTCTGCACTCACATATCCTGCACTCGTGGTTTGCACCCCTGTGTTCTGCACCCCTACACCCCCAGATTCTGCACGCCTGAACCCCGCGCCCTCCTACCCAGCTTTGCACCCCCCAGAACTGCACCTCTGGGCTCAACACCCCAAGTCTCCGAACCGCCCGACCCCAGGCCCGCTCGCGGGTGTCGGAGCTTCTCGGGGCGGGGCGGGCGCCGCTTCCTCTTTCGGTCGGGGCGGGCGGGACGGAGGTGGTTAAAGGGGCCGTTCCCGGACCCCCCCGCTTTCCCCCGGTCCCAGACCCCCCCGGACCCTGCCCGCACTCCCCAGTGCCCCCCAGCAACCCCCATCCTCAGCACCCCGAACCCCGCAGCACCCACCACACTCCAACCCGCACAGCACCCAGAGCCCGCCGCGCAGCACCCAGAGCTCCCACATTGCACAGACCCCCCAAAAGGCTCCCACCCAGCCTCCCTGTGCCTCCCCAACCTTCCCAGCGCTCCCACCAGACCGCCAAGTGCGTGCTGCTTCATCGGGGTGCCCCGTGGCACTGGCTGCTGGGCCCTGCTGCTTTCGCTTCCCCTTCCCGGCCCGGGGGATGTGCCAGGATGCCTGGGYGGGGGGACACTCCGGTCTGGGGGTGCGGGGCACGTGCCTGCCCTGGTGTCACCCCAGGTGCGTGGCCGCGAGGATGCCCAGGTGCGTGGCACGGCGGGGTGCCCCGGGGCAGGGTGGGGGGATTGCTGCGCAGGGTGGAAGGGGTGACACCTCCGGGGCAGGATCTGGCCCAGCCGGTATTGGAGGATTCTTGAGATGGGATTCTTGGGAGTGTGCTGGTTCCTGCAGGATAAGGGGATACACAGGAAACAGCCCCAGAAGGGTCATRGCAGTGAGGCAGGGGCAACACCCATCCTGAGGGTCCCCCCACGCTGGACAAGGGGAGGCACCCTGGGCTGCTGGGAGAAAGGGCCCTTCCTGGGGATGGTCCTGGCAGCAGGATGAGGGGAATCTATTGGTCATGGAACCCTTGTGAAACAGGATGAGGGGTGTCAGTGGGACCCCATGACTCGGGGTCATCCTGGAAGCAGGATAATGGTTTTCTATTGATCATGGAACCCTTGCGAAACAGGATGAGGGGTGTCAGTGGGAACCCCATGG
>NW_026623809.1:260583-286856 GCF_030028575.1 Malurus melanocephalus | reverse complement strand
GACCAGGATGAGGGGTGTCTGTGGGGTCCAAATGGGTCAAGGTTCATGGTAGTGATTTGGTTGGTGGCTGTGGGAATTCCTGAGTGCCACCATCCCATGGGGGAGGTCCCATTCCATCCCATTCCATCCCATTCCATCCCATTCCATTCCAGACCTTGTCCCCACTGCCAGCCCCACAGAGGCGGGGCCCAATCCTGCCCGCCCCTGGCCATGGGGCCCAGCCTCACAGCATTTAGGGACCACCACCCTGAGCTTTGGCAGTGCCTGCCTGGCCTCGCGCTCCTGCAGCTTTGTGACGACCCTCCAGGTAGGCACTGCGGGATCCCCATCATTGGCACTCCCTGCATGGCACCCCTCTGGCACCCCCCACCTTAGTGAGGGCTGTGGGACACTGGAGGGTTCCYTCAAGGAAGGGTGGGTGGGCATGGAGAGGGAGAGGGTGACAGATGGGGGGGCTGCAGCTCTCCCCTGCAGATTTGGGGATGTCTTGYCCCTGAAGTCCCCATAGGTGACCCCACATCATAAGGCCAGCCTGGGCAGGTYAGTGTCTGGAGGATGGCAGTTATCCCGGGAATCCCAGGCATCTCCCAGGGCCTCTGGCAGCTGCCCTGGGCTGAGTCACCCCACAASCAGGACGGCCCCAAGCACCAAGCCGCCCTTCAAAGGTGCTGCAGGTGACTCCTCTTGGGATTGAGCCAGCATCTTCAGCTCCAGCGTTACCATCCTGACATAACCCACACAGTATCTCTCCCCAGGGCCATCACACTCTTCATGGAAACCAGCAGCTCCTTCCAACAGCTTGGYATGCAGCAGCACCTTGAGCCCCCCAGGCAGCAGCCCTCGGGGTATGGCGTGTGCAGCACCATGGGCAGTGATCCTGGCAAAGATCCTGGGAAAGCTGCTGGGTGCWGTGGAGGCAGCGGGACTCAGAAGGGGCCCATGCCTATGGTCTGCAGCTCTGCGTGGTGAGCTAAGGGGCTGGAGCAGGAGGGAGGGAGGTGGGCAGGGGAAACTGTGGTAGTGCCAGGGTGATGGGGACTCCAGGTGGTGAAATGTTTGAGGTCTGTGTACTGCCACTCCCCAGCACAGCCCAAGGGAGAAGACAGGATCTGCTGGGAATGGTGCTGTGTTGGGCTGCTCCCAGCAACGAGGGAGGGAGGTGGGTGTGTGTGGACTCCCTGCCCTGCCCCAGGGAACCTGGGGCTCCAGTTTGATGCCGGAATGGAACAATGTGAATGTGGGGTGACATGGAGCTAGCTCTAAGGATGTGGAATGGAGCTGGATCCCCTCTGACGCCCCTGTCCCCACAGTGGGAACCCCTATGCGGGGCTGGTGAGCCACCTGCGGGCATCCTGGCTCTCTGGGAAGACACGACCCATGGAATATCGCGTGGCCCAGCTGGAGGCTCTGGGACGCTTCCTGGATGACAAGAAGGAGGAGATCCTGGAGGCCACTGAATTGGACATGGGCAAGGTGAGAGGGGCTGGGATCTGGGGGTCACTGGTGTCACGTCTCTGGGGTCCTTCATACACCCTTGTCTGAGTGTTGYATCCTTGTGAGRGTCTGGGCATGGGGGTGTYCCTTCCTTGGGGTCCTGCTTCCCCSTTCCTGGTGTGCTCCCAGGCTGGTGCATCTATGCGTGCTGGATCCCTGCAGATCGAGGGATAGTGGAGGGACTGTGCTGTTTATCCCATCTCYGGTGCCCTGAAACCAGGCAAAGGCCCTGTTGGCTGACACAAGGTGGAAGCGTTTCACACTCTGCACCCCGGGGATCTGTGTGACTTCCAGCAAGGGTGACATCCTGGGGTGCTTCGGGCCAGCCCGGCACWCCTGGGATTACGGGCATTGTGCAATGTGCTGGCAGTGCACATTCCTCCCAGGGCCTCCAAGGGACTGGTTTCACTGGCACGGTGGCATGGGCAGGGCCAGGGATTGCGGCATGCCAGGAGCTCCTGGATGAGCCACTGGCAAAGCAGGAGCGTCCGCACTATGGATAATTCTAGTGRTCTCAGCTCATCATCCCTGGAAGTGTTCCAGGYCAGGTTGGATGGGGCTTGGAGCAGTCTGAGCTAGTGGAAGGCACCCCTTCCCCTGCTCATGACAKGTTGGAATTGGATGAGCTTTAAGGTCCCTTYCAGCCCAAACCATTCCAGGATTCCATTATATGATTCTCATATCTTCGTTCAGCACAAGTGCAGTGGTCCRTGCCCTCAGCCACGTCTTTACAAAATCCTGCCATCTCTCAAGCCTCCTAATTGCCTTGTTTATTGGAGGTGAGGCCTTCTCCTTCAGCCAGGCCTTGAGAGGCATCAGTGCTCTGAGCGTGTCCCTCATCTTTCCTAATTACACCTAATTAGATCCGGTTGTCCAGTAATGGGGTTGTTATGCAGCCGGGCCTTCATAGCTAGATGGACACTTCATCTGCTCTTATGTATGGTGCCTCACCTCCAGCGGTGCCGGTTCCTCTCTGCTGCTGATTACTGGTGGCACTCGGGTGACCTCAGTCTTAATGTCTTATCTCACAACCTTCATATCCCATCAAAATTCCTAATGAGCCATCATCTTCCTCATCCTAGTGATGTCAGTGTCATCCTGGGTTGAGAAAAGYCTCATTGCTTCACCAGATGATCCCCTGTGCCTGCTGAGCCTCCCACGTCCAGGAAGGTCCTTGCACCTCCTGGCAGCTGCATTTTGGGTAGTGGAAGATCCTGGGAATCAGCAACCAGACTTCCCAACCCCAAAGTGGTATGGGGATAGGAGGAATGCCCCAATCCAGGGATGTTTTTGGGTTGGAGGAGTCCGAAATATGATGTCACAGTACAGGAGCTTTGCTCTGCCTCCTCTCCACAGTCATGAAGGGGCTCTACTGAGCTTCTGCCCTATCCCTGGTGTCTTCAAGCTTCTCCTGCAAGGAAGCTATGATCTCGATCTGTGCTCCACAGCTATGGAGAGGACCCACTTCTCCRTCACAAGGGGTTTAATTAAACCTTGGTTCTTACTGTTTCCCTTCAGTCAAGGCCTTAAGTGCAGCTTTTGCCCACAGGCAGTAGAAGGGAGCTTGGGGCTTTGCTTCCAGCTTGAATATCYGAGTGGTCAGGATACAGGAGCAGTGTGGAGCTGCCTCTGGGACCAGGAGCAGCTYTTCAGGAGCTCTGGTGACATTACTCGGTGTCTCCTTGGCTCAGGGCTGTGTTGCCAGCTCACAGTGCTGAACTCAGGAATTTGTTAAATACCATTAAAATGTTCAATTTTGTTGTTTTTTTTTTTTTTTTTTTCCTTCTGGCCAAACACCTATTTTCATAACATTTCTGGGACACTGATATTCTCTGGGAGTTACAGGAGGTGATGGAAACTTCTGCTTAAGAGATTCTCCCAATATTCATGTTTGGAAGAGGGGAGAGGTGCCTCCTGGGGTGGTGGGGATGATRTTGGGGGGATGGGGTCTGTGTTAGMGTGACAGGGTCAGTGATGGKGTTGGTGTTGGGGTGACAYTTYCCCGATGTCTGTCCCCAGCCATCCTTYGAGGCTTTCTTCAGCGAGATCCTSCTGTGCAAGAACGAGCTCAATGTCACCCTCAACAACCTGTGCAACTGGATGAAGGATGAGCACGTGGACAAGAATCTGGTGAGAAGGAAGCTCTGGGAAAAGGGAAGAGGGAGAGAGGYGTAGCTGGTGGGGAAGGCAGTGCTGAAGTCATGTTATTCCTTGCAGGTGATGCAGCTGGACTCTGCCTTCATCCGCAAGGACCCCTAYGGGGTGGTGCTCATCATAGCACCCTGGAACTACCCCATCCACCTCTTCCTGGTGCCCCTCATTGGRGCCATCGCTGCTGGTGAGMCCAACCTTCCAGTCCCCTGGCCTGCAAGTGCTGGGGTTTCCCCAGGGGTGTCATCCCCAGAAGGGCTGACTATSACCCTGTCACTGTGCTGATGTCCTGTTCATCTACCCCCAGGGAACTGTGCCATCATCAAACCATCTGAGATCTCCAAGAACACAGAGAGACTCGTTGCCGAAACGCTGAGCTGTTACCTGGACAATGTGAGAAGCTCTTCTTGTCCTTGTCCCTTGTTCCTGGGCCATGGTGTTCCCAGCCCTGCCTCACACCCACCRTCCACATGTGGAACCTCCTCTTTTCATGCTCAGTCAATGTCCCAGCCTCCCAGGATGCTGTTGGTGGGGACAGATGGTGACACAAGGGGATCTTTCTCATTTCCTTGCAGGATTGCTTCGCTGTGGTGACCGGTGGCGTGCAGGAGACTACCAGGCTGCTGGAGAACAAGTTTGACTACATCTTCTTCACTGGTACGTCCCGTGGGACAGGACAGAGCCCTGCCTGGATGTGTTRGAGGATCTGGGATGTGTGGCTGAGGTCTGGTGGGACCAAGTGCCACATCCCAGAGCYGTGCGATGGATCTCTGCCACAATCCGTGTTTTCCCTGCCCGCAGGCAGCCCTCCGGTGGGGCGGATTGTGATGACGGCCGCTGCCAAGCACCTGACGCCGGTGACRCTGGAGCTGGGGGGCAAAAACCCCTGCTACGTGTCCGACACCTGCGATGTGACCAAYGTGGCGCGGCGCGTGGCGTGGGGCCGCTTCTTCAACGCGGGCCAGACCTGCATCGCGCCCGACTACCTGCTCTGCAGCGTGGAGATGCAGGAGAAGCTCATGCCYGCCCTGCGCGCGGCCATCACCGAGTTTTTTGGCCCCAACCCCCAAGAATCCCCGGATTTTGGCCGCATTGTGAATGACAAGCATTTCCGGCGCATCCGGGCGCTGCTGTGCAGTGGACGTGTGGCCCTCGGGGGACAGACAGACGAGGCCGAGCGCTACATCGGTGAGGGCTTGGGGGTCACACACGCCTTCCTCTCTGCATGGAGAACATTTGGGGTTTGCAGGGGGTCTTCATCMAGTGGGGAGCCTCTAGAGGGARAAGAGTTTTAGGAGTGTTTAAAAARRTGTCTTGAGGGGAGGTTTCATCCCYGACCGCTRTRCCTRGCTGATGCTGTTGGGTTTCCCCTCCGCAGCTCCCACGGTGCTGGCTGATGTGCTGCCCTCAGACCCTGCCATGCAGGAGGAGATCTTYGGGCCCGTCCTGCCCATCGTTGTCATTGCCAACATGGACGAAGCCATTGACTTCATCAATGCACGGCCGCGACCACTGGTCGTCTATGCCTTCTCCTGCGACAGCAAGGTGTGTCCGTGGGGCAGAAAAAGAGGGGAGGGAAGTCAGGCACCACCTCGGTGACCCCCAGGATATGCTCTGAATGGTCTTTAGAGCCCAAACACTCTGGGAACATCCAGTGAGTGAAATGGGTGGTGTCTGCCAAGTGCAAGTCCCCATCTACCTTCTCTGCTCCCTCCCAGGTGGTGAACCAGGTCCTGGAGCGGACGAGCAGYGGTGGCTTCTGTGGCAATGACACCCTGATGCACCTGACATTGTCATCACTGCCCTTCGGAGGCATTGGTAGGTCCAAAATCCCCAATCCTGGCCATTGGGAGCTAGGTGTGATATGTGACCTGAGCCACAGTGAGGAAGGGTCTGAGGCAGGTGAGCTTCCTCCTGCAGCCAGTTTCATTCTGGGCAGCATCCCTTAATGTCCCTCAGGAGACTGGCTGTACCTTCGTTCCAACTTTTAGGACTAAATAGTAGGAACAAAACACTTAAGAATACTTGGAGAATCTCTTATGGGATCTTGGAGATCCTTCTTGGAGAAGAAAAAGATTTTGGTGTCCAGAGGCACCAATTTTTTGCTCTCAGGTAAAAAGTGAGCTCGCTGAGCCCTGGGCCATGGTTGCAGCATGGTCCAGGGATACAGGAATACAGGAATGTTGTTCCCCAGAATACTTCCCAATATCTCTCCCCAAAGTATTTCTGGGATAAATCCCTTCATCATCTCAGCATCTCCATCAGGCCTGGCACCTGAGTCAGAGACAATGAAACACACAGACAATTAATTCCTCACCTGCCTGTGGCTCAGGGAACAATTTTTGGTACTTCCCATTCCRTAACTTATCTTAATTGGGAATGATTCAGACCAACCACTTCCAATTATCAGGTAAAGCTACCTTAGAGCAGGTGGAGGGGCTGAAGTCATCGAGGTGAGATGGCACCAAAGCTTCCTTGGGAAGTCACTGGGCTCTTAACCTCCGGTTAAACCAGCCACAGGAACTGGGAGAACTGGTGTTGCTAATGTGGCTCYAGGTTTTTAGAGTTCCGGGAAGAAGATGGGACAGCTCCAGCTGTGGGGAGATATGGTGGAGTGTCATGGAGGGAAATAAAGACTTGTAGAACCCAGCAAAGCTTGTGTAGATAAATGGAGGTGGGTTAAAAAAAACCACTGGGGCCTCCAAACTGCTGAGCTGCAGCAGGATTGGCTGGAATGAGCATCCATATACCTGGAAGAGGCACTGGAAAAGGTGGAATTCCTCCACCATGTCTATGCTGCTCCAAAAATCTTGTGGGTGTTTTTTCCCCTCATGTTGATGCTTGGAGAAGGCATCATGAGGAGCAGAGTCCCATCCTGAGCATGGATCTGTCCTGTGTGTTCCAGGGAACAGTGGCCTGGGAAAATACCACGGGAAGTTCACCTTTGACACCTTCTCCCACCACCGGGGCTGCCTGCACCGGAACATGGGGCTGGAGACGCTCAACACCCCGCGCTACCCCCCSTACACCCAGCAGAAACTGGGGCTCCTCACAACCACCTTCGAGGTGAAGCGCAGGGGCACCTGCACACTGCTCTGAGCCACCCACCTCCTGTTCCGAGGGTTGCCGTGCACGGAGCTGGAATGAAAATCTGAGACTGTCCCCCTCTCCCTCTGCATCACCGTCCCCAGTTCCTCACTGCATCCTTTGCCTCGCTTGGAGCATGTTGGACAGTTGGGATGGACATCCCCTCCCACACCCTTGTGACCTCTGCTCTGCGCCATTTTCCAGGACACGGCTGGAATGACCAAAAACTGTTTTTCTCACTCCAGACTTCTCTTTCCGGTGGAGAAGCACTCCCATCAGCCCCATCTCCCCTCACACAGAGCTTTCCTTTGGAATGAACCTCTCTCCCTCCTCGCTGTTGCTCTTTGCTCCGTGAAACTCTGCCTGTAGTAAAGACCTTGCATTAAGCTTTCTCCCAGCCTCCCTTTGTGACTCCGTCGTCTGGTTTGGGGGGTTCTGGGAGGGCTGGGGGGTGCTTCCCATCCCGAGTGGTTTTAGCTGGAATGGAGCCAGCGGTGACGTGTGGCGGGGCAGGTGGCCAAAGGGCAGGACAGGAAACAGGCAGCCACCCTGTTCGCTGGGAAAAGGGAAGTTGTGGTTGACAGTCCTGGTGTGACCATCCTGCCCAGTGCCTGTGGGGCCATGGAGATGGGAGCTGTTCTTCCACAGCTCACCCAGGGTGAGGCCAGGAGGGCCGGTGGGATCCCTGCTGCAATCCGTGTTTTCCCTGCCTGCAGACAGCCCCCCAGTGGG
The DNA here is from genome assembly GCF_030028575.1 of Malurus melanocephalus. NCBI lineage: Eukaryota > Metazoa > Chordata > Aves > Passeriformes > Maluridae > Malurus > Malurus melanocephalus. Next base: position 279,392 of record NW_026623809.1, on the reverse strand, counting down.
GCAGATTGTGATTGTGCTGCCAAGCACCTGACGCCGGTGACGCTGGAGCTGGGGGGCAAAAACCCCTGCTACGTGTCCGACACCTGCGATGTGACCAACGTGGCGCGGCGCGTGGCGTGGGGCCGCTTCTTCAACGCGGGCCAGACCTGCATCGCGCCCGACTACCTGCTCTGCAGCGTGGAGATGCAGGACAAGCTGCTCCCTGCTCTCTGTGTGGCCATTGATGATTTCTATGGCCCCAACCCCTGAGAATCCCAGGATTTTGGCCACATTGTGAATGACAAGCAGTTCCAGCCGGGTGCAGACGCTGCTGTGCAGTGGACGTGTGGCCCTCGGGGGACAGACGGACGAGGCCGAGCGCTACATCGGTGAGGGCTTGGGGGTCACACACACCTTCCTCTCTGCACGGAGAACATTTGGCGTTTTGGAGAAGGTTATGACAGGAACTGGGTGCTTGGCTGGTGTCCATTTGAAGAGGAGGTGCGTCTGGGGGGGACCGACCAAGGTGTCATCCCCGACCGCTGTACCTGGCTGATGTTGTCAGGTTTCCCCTCCGCAGCTCCCACGGTGCTGGCTGATGTGCTGCCCTCAGACCCTGCCATGCAGGAGGAGATTTTTGGGCCCATCCTGCCCATCATCATCATCACCAACACGGATGAAGCCATTGACTTCATCAACAGCCTCAAGCGGCCCTTGGCCATCTACGCCTTCTCCTCTGATGACAAGGTAGAGCCCAGCCAGGACTACACCAGCCCTGTGCTTCTCTGCAGGCGTTTCCAACCTTGTTTGTGCTTCAAGCGTTTCTCTCAGAGCACACAGCCCTAGTTAGGGGGCATGGATTGTGGTTGGAAGTACGGGAATGGGGTGGGGGATCTACGTCCCACCTTCTCTGCTCCCTCACAGGGGGTGAACCAGGTCCTGGAGCAGACAAGCAGCRGTGGYTTCTGTGGCAATGACACCCTCATGCACCTGATGCTGACATYRCTGCCCTTTGGAGGCRTTGGTAGGTCCAAAATCCCCAMTCCTGGCYATTGGGAGCTAGGTGTGATCCCACCCGTGGTCAGGAAGSGTCCTGGGGGGAGCTCTCGGCTCCAGAGGGCTCAGTGGTCCATAGGGAAATTCTCTTCCAGAAACCCTTTGCTTCACCTTGGGCTCTTGGGCTTTGCTGGACACCGTGGAGAGCCCTGAAGTTCCTTCTCTCTGTATTWCTYATCCCAAGCTCTGTGTTCCCTGGGTCCATGGAAATGTTTTGCTTAAAACAGGGAATCAGGGCTTGAAGCAAGCTGGTCTTGTGGAAATTGTCCCTGCTTACATCAGGGAAKTTGGAAGTGGATAATCTTTAAGGTCCTTTCCAACCCAAACCATTCTGGGRTTCCATGATGGAGATGCCTTMTTTTGATGGGAYGGTCTCCACTGCCAGCTCRTGTTTCACATTCCTGCTTTCCACCTGTTTTCCTGTCTTCCCACTAAGCTGCCAGTGGCAAGTGGCAGTGACTTCCCTTTATCCTGGRGCTGCTGATGTGCAAGGTACTAAACCCAACCTATCACCCCAACCAAGGYTGGTGTTTTATCAGCAAGACTGACTGGCTCAGGCTGACTCATGCAATTTTATCCCATCTGTTATCAAATGACATGTGSGTTTCCTTATTTTTTGCCAGCCTGCCTGGCTTTTCTCTGCTGGTTCCTGGYCAGCCAGCTTCCACCTCCCAACATTCATCCTTGGTGCTGTGTCCCACCTCACCAAAGCCACCTTGGTCATTGTGCCTCTCCACTCCCAGAGTCTTGCCTGCAGCAGAGCTAGATCCAGCACGGATAGGATGGGTTTTGGAGGGTATTCCTGTGGTGCTGARGCTTATCTGGTGGGAGCATCTTGCTGCTGCCACTGCCTCATCAATGACACCCTTCTGGTTGCTAAATATGTTACCTGAAACAGTGAAGTCCGTTGATGATAGCGTTTTTGGGAAGCTTTCTGCCTCCCAGGCTGATCTTCCCACTCCAAACATCCACTTGGGCTGTGYACTRGGTCACATTCCTGGGAAGCTCATCCATGGCTTGGAAAGCAGCTGGATGGAGTTGTGGTTTTATGGAGCTGGGAGCTTAATTTTGCTTTCTTTGATCCAAAGGATGGCCAGATCCAGTCATCCACCGGCGTCCTGTGTGTGTATTCCAGGGAACAGAGGCTTGGGAATGTACCAKGGGAAGTTCAGCTTCGACACCTTCYCGCACTGCTGCGCGTGCCTGAAGMACAGGATGGGCCAGGAGCCCCTCAATGCCCCGTGCTACCCCCCAGTGCTACAGCCAGCAGAAATTTGGGCTTGTCCAGGCCACTTCCAAAGTGTCAGGTAAGAACGACTGCACCCTGCTCTGAGGGTCCCCACATTCCTCTCTGAGTCTCCCCTTTCTGCACATTGCCTGCTGCTGGTTCCAGTGCCCACGTGCAATGAAAGGTGTTTCCCCATGTCCTGTGTCCTTCCCTTTCACCTCCCTGCACACTGCAAAAGTCCCTCATCCCCCCTTTCTGGTGCTTTGGGGCTCTATTTCCATTGGTACCACCACAGCAGAGGGATCTCCTGTGTCCCCCGCATTGAGGACTCTGCTCTGAGACAGTCCRTGGCAACTCCCTGATCCTAAATCATTGATCTGGGATGATCCCAGTTTCCTTTGCCCTATGATCTCAGTGTCCTTTGCCCCATGTTTCCAGTTTCTCCTGCTTCATGATCCTAAGTTTCCCTTGCCCCATTATCAGTGTCCTTTGTCCCACATTCCCATTTATCCTTGCCCATGATCCTAGTTTCCTTCACTCCATGCTGCTCCATTTTGAGGGGCTGGTTGCACAGGTAAAAGGATACCCATTCCTGCTGGGCTGTGGGTGGCCGTGGCTGAATCCAACAGGAGTCCCCCSGGGTGGGATGAAAGGAGAGAACTGGGCAACAGGGCTGAGATAAGGACAGTTTAATAGGGAAAATGAAACGCAAGTCCCTGATGCCCGCCTACAGGGACTGTACTGAGGCTCGGGGCCAACGCTGAGCCTGCCAGTGGCGGTGCCGGGCTTTTTAGCGAGTCCAAGCGTATGGGCCGCTCCAGCTTCGAGACCTTCCAGTCCGATCTGCTCCAGGAATCGGCTGGAAGSCTCCGGAGGCTCGGGAAGCCCCAGAGAACCGGGGGGCTCTGGAAGAGCGGAAAGCTCCGCGCCGCCACCGTAACCACGCGCCTCCTCCACGAACACGCGCTTCCGCTTCCTCTTGCCCGTTGGCCACGCCCCTTCTCCTCACCAATCGCCGCTCAGCACGGCCGGCTCCGTCCAATCAACTGCTCCTTCCCAGCTCCCCGCCCGCTGCCAGACTGACCAATGAGAAACGCGCCTGCAGCCGCTCGCCCCGCCCACAGCTCGCTGCCCCSCGCGCATGCGCAGTGCTGGCGGGGGCGGCCAGGGGTCAGGACGGCGGAGGGCCCTTGGGGCAGGTGAGGGGGAAAATGGGGGGCCTGGGGGCAATCGGGGGGCCCGGGGGGCGGCCCGGGGCTGGGGTCACCCACGGTGGCGTGTAGTGGCCCCCCAGATCCCGCCTGGGGCGGAGGGGCGGCCTGGACACTGTGCTACCCTGCGTCCCCCCTCCCAAAGGGACACACGCAGAGGGTGAGCGGGGACTTTGAGGGTGACAGCAGGGGTCTGTCCCGCCGGGGGCTCAGGTGGGCGCTGGACGGTGGGGAGGGGCCTTGGGGCGGTGCTTTTAGGGGACATGTGGGTTCCTTGGTGTCAGGGCCCCTTGGGGGTGCACCTGGGTCCTTTGGGGTGGGAGGGGACAGGACACCTGGGTGCCCCTKGGGGGTGAAGCGSGTGGGAGCAGGATGCCCGGGTCCSTTGGGGGMCAGCTAGAATCCTTCTAGGGTGCCAACAGGCTGCCTGGGTCCCTTGAGAGGGTTGCCAGGGGAAASAGGATGCCTGCGTCCCTTGAGGGAAGCAATTGGGGTCCCTTGTGGGGACTGGGGTCCCGAGGGTTCCAGGTCTCTTTGAGTGGAGGGGGAGGGGGTCAGGGTGCCAGGGTCCTCCGTGGGAAGTCGGGGGGCCCTGATTGCCCCAGTTCCTTACTGGTAGTCATTGAGGTTCCTTCTGCACCCCAGGACCGGCMATGGCAGCGCTGCGACTGCTGTACCGGGCTGCCCATGCAGGTGAGGCCAGCCAGGAACCCCCAAATCCCCTGAACCCCCCCCAAATCCCAGCTTAACCCCGCTGACCCTGCTGTCGCTCCCCAGGCGCCCCGGCCTCGCTGTGCTCCCTGCGCCCTCTCAGCACCAGCACCCCCAGAGACTGTTACAGTGAGTATGGCCGTGCCACCCCCTGTGGGGGGCTCAGATCTGTTCCCAAGGGCTCTGTGGGGTGGGCACAGCTCCCGTGGGGACTCAGCTCCCTCCCAGGGGCCATGTGGGGTGGGCACAGCTCCCGTGGGGGCTCAGCTCCCTCACAGGGGCTCTGCAGGGTGGGCACAGCTCCCGTGGGGGCTCAGCTCCCTCACAGGGGTCTGCGGGGGTGGGCACAGCTCCCGTGGGGGCTCAGCTCCCTCACAGGGGCTCTGCGGGGTGGGCACAGCTCCCGTGGGGGCTCAGCTCCCTCCCCGGGGCCATGTGGGGTGGGCACAGCTTCCTTCTTCCCACAGAGTACGTCAATGTCCAGGAGCCGGCCATGGACATGCGATCCATCACCGACCGCGCTGCCCAGACCCTGCTCTGGACAGAGCTCGTCCGAGGTGAGACCCCGCTCGCCCTCCTCATTTGTGGGRTGACCCTCCCAAATACGCCCTAGCCCCTCTTTCCCCCGGCAGGCCTGGCCATGACCCTGAGCTATCTGTTCCGGGAGCCGGCCACCATCAATTACCCGTTTGAGAAGGGCCCGCTGAGCCCGCGGTTCCGCGGGGAGCACGCGCTGCGCCGGTACCCGTCCGGGGAGGAGCGCTGCATCGCCTGCAAGCTCTGCGAGGCCGTGTGCCCGGCGCAGGTGAGCCTTCCTCCCCCTCCTCCTCCTCCTCCTCCTCCCTGCCTGGGTCCTTGGCCGTGACCGTGTCCCCCACCAGGCCATCACCATCGAGGCCGAGCCGCGCGCCGATGGCAGCCGCCGCACCACCCGCTACGACATCGACATGACCAAGTGCATCTACTGTGGGTTCTGCCAGGAGGCCTGTCCTGTGGACGCCATCGTGGAGGTGAGTGGGGCTGTGGGGACCCCCTTTTTCCACCACGGTGACCCCAAGGCTGACCTCAAGGCTGACCCCATCCCACACTTGGCAGGGTCCCAACTTTGAGTTCTCAACGGAGACGCACGAGGAGCTGCTCTACAACAAGGAGAAGCTGCTCAACAATGGCGACAAGTGGGAGGCTGAGATCGCGGCCAACATCCAGGCCGATTAYCTGTACCGGTGACAGTCCCCCAAATAAAGCAGCTGTGGGTTCAACCCCCGTTGGCACTGGGGGTGCCAGTCCCTTCCCGTAACTTCGTGTCTTTCCTTTTCCAGCCCCTGTGTGTGTGGTTGTGTTTTGGGGAGGGGGATGGGGGTCCTGGGGGTGCTGGCACCGGCGTTGGGATGGGAGGTGGTTTGCAGGGGAAGGTGTGGGATGTGGAGTGGGGGCAGGCAGGGATAGAGGGTCAGTGCTGGTGGGATTTAGGGATCTGGGAGGGTCATTTCCACTTCTGGGGGCAGCCAGGGTGGGGATGGGCCTGGTGATCCTGGCAGGGGAGTTCTCAGTGGTGCTGGTGTGAGGGTCCCAGTGATGCTTAGGGATCTGGGTCATCCCAGCAGGGGTCCCAATGGTACCAGTGGGGAGCCTCTTGTGCTACTGGTGTGGGGATCCTGGTGCATCTGGCAGGGGTCTCCYAGTGTTTCCAGTGTGGGGGTCCCTGTGATCTCAGCAGGAAGATCCCAGTGCTATCAATTGTTAGGACTTGCCCCACAAAGGTGAGAGTAACCCAGGGGCTGATAAGAGTGAAACGACTCAATGTTGGGTATTCGTAAATATGTATGTGTAGGGTTTATTTTAGAACAATTGGGTTGCAGGGTAATGCATTGTAACCTTTGCGTTATTATCTACAGTGATAGAGCAATATGAAAGCATAAAAATGTTACTTTACAAAATATGTAAGGGAGAAGAGAAAGAAAAAAGAGCAAAAAGATAAGGTTAAAAACAGTCTCACCGCTGGCAGATCTTGTGACTTGGTTGTTGCAGTTTAGTCATCCCGTGGTCTGAGTGATGGTCTTGATCTGTCAGGGGTGGGGGAAGAAGCCCACAAAACACAAAGTCCAACRGGCAAAAACGCGATCAGGCTCAGGGGGAAGGCCCATATTTCAGCCCGTTGATGGAAGGCCTCGGAAATGAATCTGGGAGGCTTGGAGGGGTAGGTCTTTGATGGTCTGTGATCCTGTGAGCCGCATGCAGCGGCCTCTCCCGGCAGCGCAGTTCAGCCGGCAATGCCGGAGGGGGAGTTTTAGAGCAGAGCGAGTTGTGCAAGGCAGGAACATTAGCATGACAAGAAGGGCCATCGCGCCCTGCAGGGTTCAGGCAGTGATAGCCCACCCCCTTCGTTATTGGGGCAACAGCACCCCAAACCTCTTCTCTCCGGGGATGGCAGTCTGGCTCCTGCACAAATGGCCGATTGTTTTGGGTCATTACTCGCTAACAGTCCGCTTTCACACCAGTGGGGGGGTCCTGGAGTGATACTGGTGCGCGGCTTCCCGGCTCCGCTCGGCTCCAGGAAACGCTTCCCATTCCCATTCTCCTCGGGGAATGTTGCGAGGGGTCCCGTGTCCGAGGGGCCGCTGCCCAGGCGGAGCGGGGTGCGGTACATCCCGGGGARCGGGGCTCCCGGGGGGCGGTGGGGCCGGGCCGGTCGGTCCCTCCCCGGGGCCGGGCTCTTCCTGGCAAAGAGGAAGTGCCGGATCCCGGCCCCGCTCCGCGCCGGGGGCAGCACGGGCGGTGGGTCCGGAGCGGGTCCGGAGCGGGTCCGGCCCGGGGGACGGTCTCGGGGCTGTCCCGGGGCGGGGGATGCGCTGGCCCTGACTCAGAGGCAGCTGAGTGGGGCGGGGTTGGAGGGGGAAGGGGGGGTTTCGAAAGTACTTTGCCAGCCCGCWGCTGGGCACAGCCGCGTGTGACCGAGCGGGCCGGTTCCCTACGGTTACGGCTCAGGGACCCCCCCGGTTCCGTCGCCGTAGCCGCCGAGACCCCGGGGTGACCCCCTGTCCTGCTGTCCCCCTTTCCATCCCTCACCCTCCTTTCTCTCAGTTTCCCCTTCCCATCCCATCCCATCCCATCCCATCCCAATTCCCGTATTCCATCCAAATTCCCGTATTCCATCCCATCCCGTCCCCAGGCGTGTGCACTGACTCCTCCGCACCCCGGGCCGGACTGGGGGTCTCAGGGGGCCATGGGGTCCCTGTTCCGCAGCGAGGAGGTTTGCTTGGCCCAGCTCTTCCTCCAGTCGGCTTCTGCCTACAGCTGCATCAGCGAGCTGGGCGAACGCGGGCTGCTGGAGTTCAGAGACGTGAGTGCGGGCTGGGGGCGCGTTTTGGGGTGCAGGGGGTCCAGCTGGGTGGGCCTGGGTGCGCTGGGGTGGTTTAAGGTGCTCTTTGCACAGGTGGTTTGGGGTGGATGTTTTAAGGTGCCCTGTGAACAGGGAAGTTGGTCAAGGAGGATTTGGTTGTTTCTGGCTGCCTGTTCCTCCGGGGTGCCGAACCCCCTAATCCTGTGAGGCCATGCCTTGACTGTACCCCCGCAGTTGAACCCCAAAGTGAGTCCCTTCCAGCGGCGCTTCGTGGGCGAGGTGCGGCGCTGCGAGGAGATGGAGAAAACCTTCAGTGAGTGCCGGGGGGCGCGGGGCTGACCTTGGGGGTGCTTGTTGGGGGGACGCCCCTCTCGGCCCCTCAGTCTGACCGCGTCCCCCACCTTGTCCAGCGTTCCTGCAGCAGGAGCTGCGGGTTGCGGGGCGGGTGCCGGGGCCGTGTCCCGAGAGCCCGCGGGCTCCGGTGGCTCGGGAGGCGCTGCGGGTGCAGGAGCAGTCGGAGCAGCTGGCGCAGGAGCTGCGGGAGGTCACTCGGAACCGCGCGTCGCTGCGCGGCCGCCTGCGGGACCTGCGCCAGTACCTGCATGTGCTGCGCGAGGGACAGCGCTTCACCAGCCTGCCGGTGCGTCTGGGTGTCCCCAGTGACCCGGGGGTGCTGCTTGCTGCCTCAGTTTCCCCCGCGCTCATCCCTCTGCTCCACATCGCCGCAGGCTCCCCTGGGCTCCCCACCGCGGCCACGGGCACTCTCGGACCGTGAGCCCATCCTCGACCCCTCCTTGCACCAGCACCTCGAGCGCAAGATAAAGTGAGAGGGGCTGGGGTGTGGCGCGGGGGGTGTCCATGGGGCAGCCGGGAAGCTGTGGGATAAAGTTTGGAGATGACCTGTGGGGCAGCGGTGCAGCTGTGGGACGGTTTGCCCATCCCGTGTCTCTGCAGCTTCGTGGCTGGTGTCATCCACCCGTGGCGAGTGACCGCCTTCGAGCGGCTGCTGTGGCGCGCCTGCCGCGGCTACCTCGTGGCCTCCTTCGTGGAGATGCCTGAGCCCATGGAGGACCCGGCCACGGTGAGGCAGCACCCGGGGGCGCCGGCATGGCTGGGGGGGCYGGGACACTGGGGTGACACGGGCTGTGCTGTCCCCAGGGTGAGARCATCACCTGGGTCATCTTCCTCATCTCCTACTGGGGCGAGCAGATTGGGCAGAAGATCCGCAAGATCTCGGACTGGTGAGCTGCTGTGCGCCTGCCCAGGCGGAGCTTTATTCATAAAACCCACTCTGCACCCCTCTGCGGGGCCGGGCTGGGATCACCACCCTGGCACCCCCTGACACAGCGATGTCCCYGTGTCCCAGCTTCCACTGCCAGGTGTATCCATACCCGGAGAGTGACGCCAGCAGGACAGACACCATGACCARCCTTCACAGCCAGATCCAGGACCTCAGCGTGGTGAGCTGTATGCCATGAGGGGACCTGGGGGCCACGCTGGGGCCACCATCCCTGACCAGGGCGCCTGCAGGTGCTGGAGGAGACGGAGCAGTACCTGGCGCAGGTGCTGGACAAGGTGGCGCTGGCGCTGCCCACCTGGCGTGTGCAGGTGCAGAAGATGAAGGCCATCTACCTCATCCTCAACCAGTGCAGCTTCGATGTCACCGAGAAGTGCCTCATCGCTGAGGTCTGGTGTCCTGTGCGGGACCTCACCCAAGTGCAGGACGCCCTGCGCCAGGGATCCGTGAGTGGCTCGCTGTCCTTGTCCTGGGTGTGCTCGGTGTCCCCGTGTCTTCACACGAGGAGGTGCTCAGTGTCTCTGTCTCCTTGTTCTGGGGTTGCTCAGTGTCTCCRTGTCCTCATGCCAGAGGTCTCTTGGTGTCCCCATGTCCCCTCGTCACGGTGGGGTATGAGTCAGGGCGGGGATTGTGGGGTGGGTGCCTGGAGCAGACTCCAGGTGCTGGGCAGGGGGGCTGGGAGCTGGAAGGGGGTTTTGTGGGGTGGGTGCCGGGGTCAGGCTCCCCGTGCCAGGCAGGATCAGGCTCCGGGTGCTGTCTCCACAGTACCAGAGCGGCTCCAGCGTGGAGTGCTTCGTGCAGCGCGTCCCYACCTCGGAGAGCCCCCCTACCCTCATCCGCACCAACAAGTTCACTGCCGGCTTCCAGAGCATCATGGACGCCTACGGGGTGGCTAGTTACCAGGAGGTGAATCCCGGTAAGGCMCTCTGGCCCACCCTGAGGCCCGGGGCCGAGGGGGGACACCCCGTGTGACGCTGTCCCCATGTCGCGCAGCGCCCTACGCCATCATCACCTTCCCCTTCATCTTCGCCATCATGTTCGGGGACGTGGGGCACGGGCTGCTCATGCTCCTGTTCGCACTCTGGATGGTGCTGTACGAGGACAGCCCCCGCCTGCGGCAGGGCACCAACGAGGTGGGGGCAGGATGGAGGGCTGGGCACAGGGCTGGACATGGGATGGGGCTGGGGGCACGGAATGAGGTTGGGGATGTGGGGCACGGTTGKGGATGTGGGATGGGGTTTGATGATGCAGGCTGGGGATGGCGGCTCTGGACAAGGATGATATGGGTCAAGGCTGGTGGTGTGGGGCAGGGGAGGTGGTGTGGAACAGGGGAGCTGCTGTGGGACACGGGAGCCGCTGTGGGACACGGGAGCTGTGCTTGCCCCCCAGATCTGGCTGACGTTCTTYGAGGGGCGCTACCTCATCCTGCTCATGGGCGCCTTTTCCGTCTACACCGGCTTCATCTACAACGAGTGCTTCAGCAAGGCCACCGTCATCTTCCCGTCCGCCTGGAGCGTGGCTACCATGGCCAACCACTCCTCCTGGAGGTGAGGTCCCACCCCTTTGCCCCCTACCCGGGTCCCTGTGTCCCTGCTGGAGCTGACATCCCTYGCTCTGCCCCCAGCTCTGAGTACCTTGCCACCCACCCTTCCCTCACCCTGGACCCCAACGTCACCGGCGTCTTCCGAGGGCCGTATCCATTTGGGATAGACCCGGTGAGTGTGCAGTGGGGGCGACAGCAAAATGGAACCCTCTTTGCTGTGGCACAGAGTCTCACCCACCTCGTTCCCGACAGATCTGGAGCTTGGCCACCAACCACCTCAACTTCCTCAACTCCTTCAAGATGAAGATGTCGGTGGTGCTGGGTATCGTGCACATGGGCTTCGGTGTTGTGCTGGGCATCTTCAACCACCTGTGAGCGCTCAGGCTGTGCTAGAGGGGGRTGGGATTGGACTCACCTGGGGGGTGGGGTGGCAGCTGGGTCTTGTACCCCTAAACCTCGGTGGGTGCTGAGGAGGGATAGGCCGAGCATGGTTGATTTCCTCCCTCCCAGGCACTTCAAGCAGCGGCACCGGCTGCTCCTGGAGTTCCTCCCGGAGGTGATTTTTCTCCTGGCTCTCTTTGGCTACCTGGTCTTCCTCATCTTCTACAAGTGGATCAAGTTCGGTGCCGCTGACTCCCGGGTGGCCCCCAGCATCCTCATCCACTTCATCGACATGTTCCTCTTCACCTCCAACGCCGAGAACCTCCCGCTCTACCCGGGGCAGGTACCACCCCACCCTGGCTGGGACAGCGGGTGTCAGGAGCGGGGCTGCTCCCTGGATCGAGCTGACCCCACAGAGCTGTCCCCATGCTGCAGGTGCCGGTGCAGATGGTGCTGGTGGTGCTGGCGCTGGCGTCGGTGCCCGTCCTGCTCTTGGGGACGCCGCTGTACCGGTGGTGCCGGCAGCGCGCCCCGAGCACGGTAAGGTGGGGGGCTGTGGGGGGCTCCATGGGGGGCTCCGTGGGGGTCATGGGGAGGTCTCACCCCTGGTGCTGTCCCGATGCAGCCGGTGGCCACGAGAGAGCACGAGCCACTACTGGAGGGGCAGGAGGCCGGGAACTCTGTCAATGCCACCAAGGAGGATGTGGAGAGTGCGGGGCATGGCTCCGATGCCCAGGTGAGTGAGGGGCACACAGGCGTGCTTGGCTGGTGGGGTGGGGGTGTCTGTGCCCTCTGCTGATGTCCCATGCCCTGCCCCTCCYCGCAGCACTTGGACTTTGCTGAAATCTTCATGCACCAGGCGATCCACACCATYGAGTACTGCCTGGGCTGCGTGTCCAACACCGCGTCCTACCTGCGGCTCTGGGCGCTCAGCCTGGCGCACGCCCGTGAGTCCCCTTGGCCCCCCCCCGTGTCCCCCCCAGAGCTGGGCAGACCTTCACTCCCCTCTCCCTCCCATCCCCAGAGCTCTCGGAGGTGCTGTGGACCATGGTGATGCGCAATGGCTTTGTGGGGCTGAGCTACGTGGGCGGCGTGGTGCTTGTGCCTGTGTTCGCCGCCTTCGCCGTGCTCACCGTGGCTATCCTGCTGGTGATGGAGGGKCTCTCCGCCTTCCTGCACGCCCTGCGCCTGCACTGGTGAGCCCYCAAAGCTGACGGGTCGCTGGTGGGGTCTGGGGGGGCTGATGGACTGCCCCAAAGCGCCCCTCACCCCCCTCTCCTCRCCAGGGTGGAGTTCCAGAATAAGTTCTACGTGGGTGCCGGGTACAAGCTGTGCCCCTTCGCCTTCGCCCCGGACCCCTGGGAATAGCCGTGCCGTGGGGATGCCGGGGGTTTGGAGCCACAGCCGTGCCCCAAATTCCCCCCCTCGGGCCCCACGGAGTCTCCTCCCGGTGAATAAAGCCGTYCCTTTGGCTCCCCCCAGCTCTGCGTTGCCATCCTTCGGGTAGGAGGTGCCGGGGGGCTCGGGGTGTCCCCTCACTGCTGGCCGTAGCCAAAGGTGGGGGCTGCAGCGGGGCCGTAGGGGCTGAGTGAGGGGAAGGGGGGCAGGGGGTAGGGCAGGGTGTGGGGTTTGGCCCCCACATAGACGGCAGGGGGGCAGGCAAGGGGCTGGAAGGCGGGCGCGGGGAGCTCGGGGAAGCTGGGGGGTGCCGCTGGCTGCTGGGGGGCGGCCACCAGAGCCCCAGAGCCGCGTGGAGCACCCGCAGGGGACACGGGCAGCAGCAGGGGCTCAGCCCCCCCTTCAGCCCCCCTACCTTTCTCCTGCTTCTCGGGGCTCGGGGGCAGTGGGGCTGCCCGGCCGCGGGGCTTCGTGCCCAGCAGGGACCCGGGCGGCGCCCCAAACCTACAACGGAGGGGACGGGGGCTCAGGGGGCGGCTCGGCCTCCTCCCCACAGAGCGGGGGTGGCTCCCGGGGGTCTCTTACCACAGCTCAGGGTCGCCATCCCGAAATCCCTTGGCGAATGGGTTGCTGGCGATCTTCAGCTGGGTGATCTGCGGAGGGGAGCGGAGTAAGGAAGGTCCCGGGGGATGTCCTGATGTCCCCCCGGCCAGCACTCACCCGGTGGTTCTGGTAGGCTGTGACTGCCATGAACTGGGTCTCGGGGAAGCTGAAGGACTTGAAGTTCTGGTGGGCGAAGCGCTCGCTGTCACGCCGCGGGTCCACGAAGACCACGTGGAAGCGGGGCTGGTAGCGGTGCATGGAGTTGAGGATGATCTGGGGGTGGCAAGCGCGAGGTGGTGGGACCCCCCAAGGCAGGGTCGCGCCGCGTCCCCCCGCCCCGCGGACTCACGTGGCCGTTGTCGTCCAGGAGGTTGTTGGTCAGCTTGAGCTTGTCGAAGGACACGATCTGCCGCATCCACTGCGCGCCCTTGGCCGGCGAGTCGGGGTGGAAGTGGACGCGGCCGGGAGCCGCYGGCTCAGCCCGGCCAGCCGCCAGCCAGGAGGAGCTGTGGAAAGCGTATCTGCGGGGCGGGGAGGGGATCAGCACCCCCAGATCCAACCCCTGCCCCCATCACCCCCTCCCCACCTGTATCTCTTGTCGTCCAGCGGGATGAAATCCATGAGCAGGACGTAGTCGGCTGACGGATCCAGCCCCGACAGCTTCACCTGAAAGGTGGGGAACATCCTCCTGCACGGAGGGGAGGGTAGGAAGGGGGTGCCCCCAGCCCGGCAGCTCCCCGGGCCACCRCGGTGCCCACCTGCCCGCCTTGGTGACGATCATCTCGGTGCCCAGACGGTTGAACTCTTCCCAGAGGCTGCCCATCTCCAGCCGTGCTGCAGCGTGGCACACGCGCTGGTTCTTGCCGCCGGCCCAGCACGGAGACCCCTCGGTGCCCCCCAGGAAGGCTGCAGGGGGGAAGGAAGGGGTGTCGGTCTGGAGAAGCAGACCCTGTGCACGGCCATCCCATCACACCCTCCCTCTGTGCTGGCAGGATCGGTATGTCCCGTCCCCCACCACACTGGGGTTTCATCCATGTCCCCACCACACCCCAAAAGGCAGCAGGACCCCAGTGCTGGGTGCGGGGAGCGTTGTCCTGGCTGGGTTTTACCTGCCATGGCAGGGCAGGAGGTGTCCGTGGCTCCGTCCCCCGGCATGGTGGCAGTGGCACCCCTCGCGGCACAGCGCTGGCTCCGCAGYGTCCCCGCAGTCTGCTGGGGGTTTTATGGCCCAGCTCGGGGGTGGGGAGGCGGGGGCTGGAGCACAGCCCCCTTCCCCGGCCTGCCTTCACACCTTGATGCGGTGATGATGGACGGGAGGCGAGCGCTGGCACTGCTGGGACCACCGCTGGTCCCCAGGCTGGGCTTGGGATGCCCCAGGCTGGGTGGGGACGTCTTTCCTGGGGTCTCCTTGTCCCTTTTTTGTCACAATCCAAGCGGGGGGAGCTGGGGGCTCCCCCAGGCAAAGCCCCCCTCGGTGCGTGGCTGATATTGAAAATCACGGCGAGGTGTTGGGGCGAGGAGCCGCCGCTCTGCCGCAGGCTCCGGGAGGAGGAACGAGCTGCCCCCTCCCCATAACCCACCCCAAAGTGGCTCCTGTCTCTGCCCTGGTGCCGGGGACCCCCCCACGCCCCCTCATTGTGGTGACAGCGGGAGATGGATGGGGATGAGCTGGCGCCGTGGGGCTGAGGGATATTTGTGGGAGGTGATGGACACCGGGGTGGGGCGTTACGGGGAAAAAGCAGGGGGGTTGCTCCAGAGCCCCCCATTCCCCTCCAAACTGTCTCATAGCCCACCACAGAGTGTATTCCGGGATGCTGAGGCTCTGGGAAGGCTCTGGAGGACCAGGGGATGTCCTTTTTGGGGTGCTGGTGGCTTTCTGTCCCTGTTGGTGCCCCGGTGGCAGTGGCACTGGTCTGAACTCCCTSCTCCACACAGAGCTGGGCATTTTCTCCCAGCTGGGACTCAGCCTTCTGCCTTGCCTTGGGTTCCTGCAGGAATCCATTGTAGCAYGGAGGGGACCCCTGGTGCTGCGGGGTGGGCAAGGGGGCAGCTCCAGCATTTGGGGCCAGGGCTGGTGTGAAGCTGGGAGGAATCAGCTCCCCATGTTCCCCCCAAATCCCTGTGACGTGTCCCCGCCCCGTGGAGCCAGCACAGCCCCATCCATCTCCCGCTGTCAGCGGGGCCGTGGCCGCGGGGCTGCTGTCGAGCTGCAGATGAGGAGGTGTGAGAGGCAGAGCTGGCAGGGGCGGGAGGATGGAGGGGGCTCAGCCCCGGGCAGGGTCACACTTGCCAAGGCTCTGCTGCAGCTCCTGGGCCTCCTCCTGGATGAGCTTTCAGACCCTTCCCAACCCTGGCCGGTGTAGACCACTGCAGGTGGGTCTCCTGAACCCRTTTTGAAGCGCATGATACAAAATGCGCTTCATTTTTAAAATGAACTTTTTTTGGCCCCAAACAGGCAGGTGGGAACCAGGAAAACTTCAAAATGGGGAACAGCGAGTCTTTCTCATGGGGAATAATTGCAGGCTGGAGTGAGCTCTGGAGGTTGTGGTGGCCACCAAGATGAAGCAGGAGAAGGTTTGGCAGATGGTCAAATGACTCCCTGCAATGAGCCCCTGACTCAGCTGGAATGGGGAACTAAAAGCTGCTTGGGGGACAGTGAGGGGAGGAGAGGAATCGACCCCGTTCTGCAGGGAACAGTGAACAGGGCAAGAAGGAAGTGAGAAGGCAGGAAGCAGCAACACTCATTTCTCAATCAGAATGGCATGTATTTGTTAGGTCAGAGAGGGCAACACAACCAGCAGTTGCCTCTTTATTTATTTAATCTACAAATTTTTAATTTTTTTTTTTTTTTTGAAACCTTGATTGAGAAAAGAGAAAGGAAATTTTAGCAGGTGAAGTTATACCCTGGGAGTGTCCGGGGCTTGGAGCACCCTGGTCTAGTTAAAAGTGTCCCTGCCCATGGCAGGAGGTGGGACTGGATGATCTTGAATTTCCTTTCCAATCCCAACAATTCCAGGCTCTGGGATCTGCCCTACAGACTGTGTAATATGAAAGAAAATTGATAATTTCAAATATGAAATAATTTCCTTAAATAGGTCCACTACTGAATGTTTCTTTCCCCTCCCACATATAATAAATCATAGATAAAATATAAAATAATATAATATATAAAAATAATAATATAATATATAAAAATACAATTATACATAATTAAAAGATAATACAGAAATAGAGAATAATTTCAAAAGCCCTTCAAATTCAAGTCTTCACCAAACCCCTTTGATTTTATTTCATTCCTGACACGGTTGTGTACACGAGGAGCATCGCTCCAGCCCTGCAGCCTGTGGGAATCCCATCCCTAAAATCCCAGACAGAAACCTCGGGATGTATCCCAGGGCCTTGGGGGAAGGCTCATTCTGTTTCCAGGTGCCCCAGAGACCCTTTGGCCACTGCTCACATGGGGAAGGTGTAAAACTTAAAATCTCCCAGCCACATTAAAGAATGGAACGGGAAATGCTTCCTGGTTTCAGCAAGACCGATGGAGCTCGTGGACTTCAGCCCAAGGACCTGTGAGTATCTTGGCTCAAGCTGCCATTAACTAGAGGGGAAAATTTTAAGTGGTTTTGAGACAATTTTTCGCTGGATGGGGACAGTAATAAATCAGATTAGGAGGAGGTGGTTTTCCCTTGAAGCCACACGCAATCAGGGATGCTGGTCTCGTTTTAATTGATCCAAATTGGTTGGAAATCACCTCACCGGTGTCTGTTGTCAATGTAATGCAGCACTAATTAAGAAGGCAAATTAAGGCATGATGTTATTGTGTTTATTTGTCCCTAAATAAGAACATCTCCCTCCCCGCCCCGTGAAATGTCCTTTCCAGGGACAGGGCATTTACAACTCCTCTGACCCTGGCAGTGTCCAAGGCCAGGCTGGATGGGGCTTGGAGCAGCCTGGGGTAGTGGAAGGTGTCCCTGACTGTGGCACGGGGTTGGAGTAAGATCAGATTTAGGATCCCTTACGACCCAACCTGCTCCGAGATTCCGTAATTCTGTTTATTGTATTCAGAGCACCCGACTCGTTCGATGCCTCCAGAACTCCAGACCCACCCCACGATCTCCTCTCCAGTTTGTGTCTCTTTCCATCCAGGCCAGGCTGCTTTTCCATCCCAGCTGCAGTTTTCTGATTATTCTTGTTCCCAGGATTCAGGACTTGAGTCACCTCAGCCTGGGACTCATCCTCGCTCCTCGCAGGCTTTGGATGAATCCACAGCTTCCCCTGATGGAGATGATGATGTGTTTGGGGGCTTTGACTCATCTGGTCCATTCKAAACATTTTAAAATGGAAAAATGGCATGGGTTTCTCCACTTGCTGCCTGCTGGTGAAGGGTCATGTGGRAAATGTGGGATTTATCCAGAGCAGRCATGCTCCARCCACAGGCTGAARGGTCAGTTTGAGCCTYAAAGGCTTAAATTCAGCTCATGATTATCACCAGGAAATGTAAAAATAATTTGCAGCMTGAGAGTTCCTGAAGGGTTTTCCCTTCATCCCAGTTAGCAGCTGCAACACTTCTCCAAATCCTGGGCTCTCCCWTAATCCCCAAATCTTAATTTCCTACATGAGTTCTTTTAAATTCCCTCTGATACCAAGASATCAATTATATATTCCAAGAGATCAATTTGTAGATACATAAATGTGTATTTCTAAGAAAAAATGCTTTTTATATATAAAGGATGTATGAACATTTTCTTTATATATTAAAAATWTATATTACAATTATTTATAGATAATTATATAAGATATAATATTTAATAAGAATATATAATATATTATTATTAAATAGTAATACTGTAAAATAATAACATAAATATATAATTATCTTTATATTAGTGTATAAAATCATATATATATATATTATATATGTATAAAGAATTAGGAAATAAATCCTCAAGTTTATATATTTAACTTTCTGAAAGTTAATTGAGTTTATTTAACTAATTGTGCTTATTTACCAGTGCAGGTCTCCTCTTCAGGAGCTGATTTCCAGTATTCTGTGTTTCCCTTTATAATGGAATTTATTTCCATTCTACGTCTCGGATCCCTCACACCAAGCAAAGATGGTTTGTTGAATAAGAAAAAGCGAGTCTGAACTTGGATTAATCAAGAACTGGAGGTCAGTTCTCTGACAGGGGCAGATTTCCAGATGTGGGCAGGTGGATGCTGCCCCCGGGGAGGACTCRGCGCCCAAACCGCTCGATTTTCATTATCTGTGACATCTCCAGCGCCGTCCCAATGTCCCAACCGCCACTTCCCCTCCGGCATCTCCTCGTGGGTGATGAAAAGCAGCTCTAAATCCTCATTACGGCACCACAAGAGCAGACACGTCGCTCCTGGGACGTCTGAAAGGGATGTTGGGTTCTGGGGATGAAACTCAGCCCTTCAGCCAAGGCTGATCCAATAATGATGATTTTTAGGTTTGGATCCCTTTGTCAGGAGCCTGCGGTGCCTAMTCTTGGTTTACTCTCTGGTGTAACTCTGTCAGGCCATGATTAATGTTATCCAGGAGAAAAATCGATGTTTATTTACTTTATCTGTCACAAAGTGGGATTTTAGGAGCTGCTGATYTCTCCCTGGCGAGACGTGAGATGGAGCCTGAATTTATCTTTTATCTCCACATCTGAAGCACAGCGAGGCGAGACAAAGCCCAGCTCTTATTCCTAGTGSTTCCACCTAGAAAAGCTCTTCCTGAGACATGGGGAAGACGTATTTATTCCTCAGGTGCTGAGACAGAACTGGGAGCGCTCAAAAAACGAGAAGGGTTTGTTTTTTTTTTTTCATTTTTCCAGCAGCTCCTTGGGAAAATTGCGGACTTCTCTGTACGAATGACTGGAGGAGCACTAGCAGGAAGCCTATTTATTTATTTATGGTTTTTCCTGGTGCGGTTTTCCCTTTTTCGCCCCAAATTCCCCCCGTGTTCGCGGTGCGGCGGGGGCGGCGCTGGYGCCGCCTGCGGGCGAAGCGCGGTACTGCACCCACGGGGCCCGCGCATGCGCAGTGGAGGCGGT
>NW_026623809.1:240586-259481 GCF_030028575.1 Malurus melanocephalus | reverse complement strand
CTCACCAAATTCTTGCTGCCAAAATCCATCCAAAATCCCCATCCCCATCCCCTCAGTCTCTCCAAGGAATTGGATTTTTATTTCCCAATCCAGCARGGCAGGAATGCTGTTCTCCTCAATATCTTAATTGCAGTAATTGCTTAAGAAATATTAAAAGAAGTT
The DNA here is from genome assembly GCF_030028575.1 of Malurus melanocephalus. Taxonomy (NCBI): domain Eukaryota; kingdom Metazoa; phylum Chordata; class Aves; order Passeriformes; family Maluridae; genus Malurus; species Malurus melanocephalus. The sequence goes on along the minus strand of NW_026623809.1, from coordinate 259,319 downwards.
AAAACAATGAGGAAAAAAATGAAGAGCTGCCAGCTCCAACCAAGGGGTGCTCAAGCCCCTTCTCAATCATTTGCTTTAATTAACCAATGCAAATGAACCAATTAAAATCCCATCAACACATTATTCTTCTTATTAATYGAGTTATAGAGAAACATTGCAGAATATCAAAGAACCATTTGAACCCCAAAACTCTTCTAGGAGATATSCAGRRCWGGGCTGCAMWGCACCCTGAAACCAAGGAGAATTGGGAGAAAAGACAAACCCAGACTGAGACTCCTGGCAGATCAGTGCAGCCTCTGCCAGCCAAAACAATCCTTGCTCTGACCACACACCTGTGAATCCCAGCAATTTGGCATGTCATCAATATCCTCATAGGCCTTTTTATTAAAAGCAGATTTCCATGGAGAATTAATGAAATACAGAAAATTAAATGAAAACATAAAGGAACAGCTCCCTCAGCCCGACAGGTTGCAGCATCCAAAAGAAAATGAACAGAAAGATTATGGATTGGGACCATCACCAATCCCAAATCCCTYGTGTGGAATAGCACTCTGCTTCAGTTTAGAAATCCCCACTTCTCTTAGTGGGCAAACCCTTCAACTCTGCTTTCAATTTACCAAGTTCCCAATCAAGGTTCTACTTCACTGTGTCCATGGTGAGAGTCAGGAAAACACGCAGGGTATCGTCCTCTGGGAATGTTGCTGAGGAACCACAGCAACCTCATCTGTGACTGCAGCCCAGAGGGAGATCTCTTGCCAACAGCTTTGGCTGTGCTCGGGGTGTCCTGAGCTTCCTCTGCCTYGGGGAGTATCCCTAAGGTGCCACCAAGAAAGGAGCCTCTTATGGACACAGAGTCAGGGATTCAGGGGAAAAAAAGGAGTTTTCAGTCTTTAGCATCTCCCACTCCGTCAGCATTGATGGCAAACATGGCTTCAGCCTCGGGAAGACAYGGAGAGTCATAGATTTTACAGATCCTGGTCTCACCTCGGCCTTTCCGCAGGTACAGCCTGACAGGGAGAGAGAAGGAAACAGGTAAGATAGACAGCCCACTCCCAGAAAATCATCATAATCCATAAAACATTAAATAGAACTGTAAGAACTTCCCAAGATGTTCACTGCCCTGTGGACTGAGGGCCCAGAGTGGCACTAAGCTGAAGTAYGGGCTGGGTCTGCCATGGACAGACTGTGGAAACACCTGGAAGTAAAAGCTACTCAGCCAATCCCATAAAACATTCCCAAACCAGGCTCCTGGGATATGACCATCTCCTGTCTTACCTGGTGGTGGAAGCATGAGCGATGATATTGCCTCCAATGGGTTTTTTAGGATCTGCAGTGAACATGGCAGCTCCATCTACCTGTGCCACCACCTGATTCGTGATGACGACGGCCACGCCAAACTGCAGGGAAAACAACCAAAACCACTTTATTTCCCACCATCACATCAGAAAAGCAGGGCAAAGGACACAGGAGCACTCCTGGTGTCCATAACTGTGGKATCCAGCTCCTCCAAACCAATGGGAGCAGAGACAGAGACAAAGCCCTTGGGACCAAATCACTGGGGTTTGTAAGAGGAGTTTTACTTTGGCAACTGTATTGGGTTTGCATGGCCTGGTTGTTGGTAAGGGGGGGATCACATAAGTAGCTTCTGTGAGAAGCTGCTGGAAGCTTCTACTGTGTCTGGCAGAGCCAATCCTGGGATGGCTCCAAGATGGATGTGCTGCTGGCCAAGGCCAGGCCAATTAGAGAGGGTGGTAAYGCCTCTGTGAGAACATATTTAAGAAGAAATCAAAACAAAGGTGCTGGCACAGTTTTAATTCCAGCCMGAGGAGTGAGAAYATGTGAGGGAAACATGCAGACATCAAGGTCAGTGAAGAAGGAGGGGGASGAGGTGCTGAAGGCRCTGAAGCTGAGATTCCTCTGCAGGCTGTGGTGAGGCAGCCRTGCCCCTGCAGCCCCTGGAGATCCACGGGGATGCAGACATCCATTCACAGCTTGTGGAGGAGCCACATGCTGGAGTGGGTGGATGCCTGGATGGAGGCTGTGGGAGRCCCATGGAGAAAGGAGCCCACTCTGGAGCAGCCTGTCCTTGGAGGACTGCACCCCATGGAAGAGTGACCCACGCTRCAGCCACTGAGGGATGCTGCTGTCTGTGGGACAGACTCACATTGCAGCAGGGAGCTGCTGCTCATAAGAAGGAGCAATGCTGGAGAAATTAATGGAGAGCTGTCTCCTGTGGGAGGGACCCCACAGTGCAGCAGGGGAAGGACTCCTCTCCCTCAGCAGTGGGAGAAACCTTGGATGAATGAACTGACCAAAACCCCCATCCCCATCTCAGTGGAGTAGGAGGTAGAGCCAGGAAGGAGGGAGGGGTGTGGGGAGGATGGATGTAAGAACTTATTTTACTTCTCATTATCCTGCTCTGATTTCATTAGTAATCAATTCACTTCAAATCCCTAAGTCGAGCCTGTTTTCCCCTTGATGGTAACTGATAAGTGTTTTCTCCTAGTCCTTACCTCAACTCATGAACCCTTCATTAAATTTTCTCTCCTCTGTCCAGCTGCAGAGGAGGGTGAACGAGCGGCTTTCATGGGTGCTTGGCATTTGAGCACCATCAACCCAAAGAGTGCTCACCTCGTCGGCCAGGCGCAGCAGCATCCTCAGGAACCTGGCCAGGTGCATCTGCCTGGCAGAGAGCTCCCCTCTTCCCGAGTAATCCGTACGGTACAGGGCCGTGGCACTGTCCACGATCAGCAGCGCGTACCTGCCAAAGGACAGSCAGGGCTCTAAGTCTCAGTTCCAACACCAAGCAGCCTGCACAGGAGCTTGGAAATCATCAGCAGTGTTTCTAAACACAGTTCTAAACTGAGCTTCCAAATTGCTCCTCAGGCTGGGACTRAGGAAACATGGATTCCCTGTGTTTGTAAAGCCACATCAGCTGGAGCCAGTSCTGGCACCCAGAATTCCAGCAGCAAGATGTGCACTGGCACCTGACTGCTGATAGAACAAGCTGGCTCCCTGGAGAAGCCAAAGGCTAATCCCATGGGGAAACAAAATTCATTAAATCAGTGTAATTACCGTGATTCAGCCATCATGGCTGAGGCCTGGTACAGCAGCTGKGTCTGGTGGTCGGTGTTAAAGCCCCGGGCATAGGCCACATTGTCCAGGACGTCGCTGCCAGACAGGCCATACCTGCAAAATCAGGGAAAATAAAGGGACATCTTTATTGTCCTTGAGGGACAACTTTGTTCATAGGAGTTAGCCAGGAGCTTTGCCAAAAGGCTGGAAAAAACCTCACATCCCTGGAAGAGATAAGAACAGATGGAAAAAAYGCCACATTGATGATGAAAAGAGAATGGAATAACTGGAACCATTTTCAACAGGTAAGAGGAAATGGCCCCATGTGATACCAGGGRAGGTTCAGGCTGGATATTGGGAAGTCTCTTAGTRGAAAGGCTGTCCAGCCCTGCACAGCTGGGCACAGTGGGCAAGGCTTCATCCCTGAAGGGATTTAAAACCRTRCRGATGTGGCACTTGGGGACAAGGGACAGYGGTGGCCTCAGCAATGCCAGCAATGCTGGGCACCATGATCTCCAGAGTGCTTCTCCAAMCTGAAYGATTCCACSATTCCAAGGACACTCTACACTACCAGCACAGACACACCTGGGCCTGCTGCAAACACCTTTTCACTTCCTGTCCCTTACTTGGCTGCCAAATATTCCCTGGTGACAGGGAACTTGGGAGCTGTCCTTGCTGTAGGAGAATCCAGGAGGATTAGAACAAATTCCCTTCAGAAAAAGCTAACAGCATCCAGCCAGTCCTGTCCCCAGCTGCTTGGAAAGTTCCCAGTCCCTTCCAGTAGCAAAAGAAGGAAATCACCCTGTGCTGAGGGACAATGACACAAGAGCTGTGGGGACAGAATGGCAGAAATGGGAGAAGAATGGCAGCACCAGAGGTTTTCAGAGGGAACAGCTGCCAAATCACACCGCCCCCACGCCCTGTGGAAAGCGTTTTCCAACTGAGCTGTGAGTCAATCTATTCCTGTGTTCCACTCACAGACCTTTCAGCCACTGCCAGGAGCCGCTCTGGACGGAAGGTCCCCTCTGTGTCGATGTACATGGCTTTTCCTTCACCACCCCCACGGTCCATGGGGAGCTAAAGGAGAAGGAAAGGAATGAACAGGGAATAAAGTATCCATAAATACAGCAGTTATTGCCCCAAGCCCTCACCAAGGTAATACAATAAATAATACCCCATGTTATTGTGAYTAAAGTCCCATTTAGCTGGGAAAAGTGAGAGGAAAAATTCCTGGTCCCAATCTCTGACACCTTCCTTTTGTAGTACCTGTCACCCTGATGTTGCAGGACAAGGAGGAATGGATTCCCACTGACACAAGACAGGGATAAATGGGATATTTGGGAAAAAATTCTTCCCAGTGAGGATGCTGAGACCCTGGCACGGATGGCCCAGAGAAGCTGTGGCTGCTCCTGGATCCCTGGMAGTGTCCAAGGCCAGGCTGGAGGGGGCTTGGAGCAAGCTGGGATAGTGGAAGATCTCCCTGCCTGTGGAACAGGGATGGACTTTAAGGTCCTTTCCCACTCAAACCATTCCAGGATTCCATCATTCTACACAAGATGACAGATGCTCAGCTTTGAGCTGTGAACTAGGGGAGTCAACTAAATGATCAAATTAAGTCAAATCCTCTAATATTTTAGAGCATAACAATCTCTAGACAGTAACAAGCACTTAGAAAGACAAGGAAAGTGCCCAAATTAGCAAATATCCCAAGGCTGTGGGGTCTGAATATTGGATAAAAATGAGGAGAACCACCCACCTGACAGGTGACTGCCAGGGTGTGACACAGCTGCGTCTTCCCAGTACGGAATTCCCCGAATAACTCTGTTATGGACCCTGTTTCTATTCCTCCTGAAGGRAAAATGACAATATTATTAATAAAAATTAAAGGGTCACATGTTACAAACAGGTAACTATGTATCTGTGTACCAAAGTATCTATCCCACATATAAAATAGAACATTCATAGAGACTCAGTTAAACACTGAATTTGACTGAAAGTTTCAAGACTAAGAGGGAAAACTGCTTGTCATCCTGAGGCTTGTTCATGCTGTGGATAAGAAGTCCAGGTGTGTTTTTGAAGATGCTGAAGAGCTGAAATTCCTTGTTTTCATTTTTGGATTAATTAACACAGGAATGAGGAGATGGTGATACCTGGTTTTGTTTTCCCTAAACATGGCACAGACTTAAATAAACCAGAAACATCCAAAAATGGAYAGCTCTGGGTCTTGCATYATGACTAAAAGKATTAAAAACTATTTCTRCAGCTTTTAAACAGCAATTCAAGAGCAATCCTGGAGGTCTTTCATCCAAGCAGGACTTACTATCCTTGGGCAGTTCCATGCAAGGATCACACTCATGGGAAAGCTTTACCCCAAGAACTGATGTTAAGCTGGAAGGAGAAAAAATAAAATGCTGACCTTGAAGCAGCTTATCCAGCTCTTTGGAGCCAGTGGTGATCTGGATGATCTCTGACCGTCGCTGGTGGAATTCTGTGGCCGTGGTGAAACCCATGGGAACCAGTTTGGCTGCCTCAGCCTGAGGGAAAACCCAACTGAGCAGAGCCAGGAGACTTCAGGCTCCTTGTTAACCCCCCAGTAATTAGTATTTCCTGCCTTGTGGAGAGGTGCCTGTAGCACTCCATGCACAGTTCATAGACATTGCACGAGTTGGTACCTCTGAACAGAACTGAAATTCTGCTCTGACAAAAAAGCTCCAACATCTCTTTTGTGTGTTTTATGGAAATATTTTCCCCTTGTGCCCCACCCATTCAGCTCAGTCCTGCCCTGGTGCATTTTGCCTTTTCCCATCACAAGTCACGTCACACTCCTAATCACATTTACTGCCCTTTGGAGACCTTTCAAATTCACCACAATGCTTTCAGCCAGCAGAAATAAACCTGTGCAATAGCTTGAGTTAAAGTTCCAGAACATCCTTACCAGGATTTTGTCAGCTTTGGCTTCACTGATGCCTTTAATGTTCAGCAGCTCTTTTTTTGGTGCATAAGCCACGGCCTCCACGGTGTGAAATCCAGCTTCTTCCAGCTTCTTCACATCATTGGCATTTATGCCACATTGCTGGGAGAGAGGGAAAAGGACACGTGTTAGTATTTCTGTTTTATTTTTTTAACAGAACACAAATAAGAATTTTGCAACAAGAGTTTTCAGATTCACCTTCTTTTTAAAGAAAGAGGTTYAGGTTGGATATTAGTAAGMAATTCTTTCCTGTGGAGGTGGTGAGGCCTTGGTGGAGTAGCTGGGGCTGCCCCATCTTTGGTAGTGTCCAAGGTCAGGTTGGACRGGGCTTGGAGCAAGCTGGGATAGTGAAAGGTGCCCTKCCCATGGYAGGGGATGRAACAGGATGGGCTTCTAAGGCTCCTTCCAACCCAAACCTTTACAAGATTCCATTCTAGGAAAAAGACCAGTGGATCTATGGAAAGACTCCTCCAAAGGTAACTCCTCACTTACCTCCAACCTGGATATGAGCTGTGGCCCAAAGCTCTCCTCCTCTGCTGACGTGTCCACGCTGCCCTCGAGCTGCATCTGCATGGCCATGGCAGCGAGAGCCCAGACACCCCCTGGAAGGAACCAAACATCTCAGTGTCCCCTCTCAGCAAGAAATTATGYGGTCATGTGAATCAGAATCATGGAGATACTAAAGCTGGGAGAGTGCTYTGAGTGGCCCCTGATGCTGGGCTGGGCTATGCCCCAGAGTCTGCCCTCAGGACTGCCACAAACACCTTGAAAAGGGCTGGGACACCCTGCAGAGGATGTGTACAAACGGGATTGCTGAGCAGGGAAGCAGGAATTGTCACAGGAAATTGATGGATATAAGGGAATTCACACACAYTTGGGATGTAACACACARTTTGGGTATTAKMGTGACAGRATAAGGGGGAATGGATTAAAACTGATGGAGAGRAAATCTACATTGAATATTGGGAAGAAATTCTTCCCTGCGAGGGTGCTGAGGCCTTGGCACAGAGAAGCTGTGGCTGCCCCATCCCTGGAAGTGTCCAAGGCCAGAYTGGATGGGGTTTGGAGCAAAYTGGTCCAGTGAAAAGTGCCCCTACCCATGGCAGGGGGTGGAACTTGATGGGCTTTGAAGTCCCTTCCAACCCAAAACATTCCACGATTCCAACTTTACCGGGGGCCCTGCCAGCAGTGCTTCCCACCTGCCCCCCGCCGGCGATTTGGAATTCCTTGCGCTCCCCATGCCGCGTCCCCTCATTTTGCCCAACTCCAGCCCTTTGTTCAAGGCCCCTCACGCCCGCCTCCCCAACGCCCCTCAGGCTCCCGCGGCCGCTGCCCAGGCCAGGCGGGGACGCGGGGCGGAGCTGCCCCGTTCGCCCGCTCCCCGCACCGGGGAGGCGCCGGGGGAGCCCCGAGAGGCGCCGAGGGAGCCCCGAGAGGCACCGAGGGACACAGCGGCCCCGTGCCCGCCCATGCTCCGGCCCGTTCTCACCGCGGCCCCGTGCCCGTCCCAGCCGCCTCAGCCCGGCCCCGCTCCGGGCCCGCTCTCACCGCGGCCCCGCTCCGGCCGTTCGGGCGTTCCCGCCGCCGCCTCACGTGACCCCGCCCGCCTGCGCGCGCAGGCATTGCCCCGCCCCCGGCGGCGCCTTCAAGGGAGCGCGGGAAGCGCCGGCATGGAACGGGAATGGGGGCGCCTTTCCTTCTAATTCCCTTTACTTCTTCTCTCTTTCTTCTCTTCCTTTTTATTTCTTTCCCCCTTTTTTCCTTTTCCTTCTCTCTCTCCCCGTTTCTTTATGCCCTTCTTTTCTCTTTCCCCCCCTTTTCCATTTCTTTGTCCTTCTTTTCATTTTTCCTCTTTTCCTCCTTTATCTTATTTTTCCTTTCTTATTTTCTCTTTCCCTCCTTTTCCTTTTGAAGCACAACCCTGTATCCCCCTAAATCATAATTCGTGAGCAGTGCCAATTCCTCAGCCACAACCCAGGAACAAACAGCTGGAGATCAAAACACATCTGGAGTAGAAGTTGCGAATCAGCACTGGAAGCCCCGTCCCTTGACTTTGAATCCCTTTGCCTTGAGGCTTTGCTGGATATAGATTGGAGCTGCTGATTCTGGGCACATAGAAATGAAGTTTTCAATCATTTTTTTTTAAAAGCTGGATAATGGAATAATTTCTGCCCAAGCCCCTTTTCCTACTACAAACGTGTGGCTTCACCTGCTACTTTGATTCARTATTCAGAGCAATAGAATAAGCTCCACCAAAAACTTAAGTCTTTATAGTTATTGATGCTTTCGTGTGTAAATACACTGAAAGAAAGAAAACCAGCCAAAACAGACAAAAAATACTCCTGGATAACTGCTGCAGCTCTCTCTGCTAATTAGTAATGCACAGAGAATGGCCTGAGGAAATTCAAAATTCCAGGCCTACTACCTAAGCTGAGAATGATTTGGGTGCTATTTTCATAATTGAAGTAAAACAAATTCTTGTGAAAACTTCAGGAATAGCACTAGGAAAGGCAAGGAAAAAAAAATCATATTATGAAAAGTCCTCCCAAGTCTTTAACATAATTATTCCAATATTATTAATTGAATTTTGCATTTAATATTCAATCACCACTTTAAATAGAGCAGCCCATAATCCCCACTTGAAGCAGAGTGATAAATCCAATCTTTATTAAACTTTCACTTCTCAAACACAAAAACTCTGTAAAAAGATAAAATAYATAAACACCAAAATAAAGGAAAACATTTTTAAATTCAACATTTTTTACAGGGTCCAAAGATTTGCAGCCACAGAACTAAGAGCTGAGCCAGGCCTGGTGCTTTGGTTTGAAAACACAGTCAGGATGAGATCAGTTCCAACAGCAAGACCCCCATAATACAATACACAAAACATATCCAAAACCAAGCTAGAGCTCACAGATACTCCCAAGCTTAAGGAGTTCAGGCTCCTCCCTAAAATTCCTCAGCATTCCAAACTGGGACAGTGCCCCAGAGATAGTGCTGGACTAAGACTAAGAGATAGTGCTGGACTAATGAATGTCAGAACTAACTTCAACSAGAGAATCACGGTGACGGCTTTGAGGCTGTTGCATCCCAAAGTCTGTGGGCAAGCACAKGGATTTTTAGTCTTAATTCCAAAAATATTTCTGACTTTGGCGACCTGATTAATTGCTACAGGTTAACTGCTTAATTAATCAGATGCAAGGATATAGTGTTTGGCCTGAGAGGGGTCCCAGGGAATAAAATCGGATTTACACCGGACAAGATGGGATCTGTTTAATTGTGCATGGCATACATGAAATAATGACAGTGGAAGTAAATTCCAGGGGTAATGATTTAGAGAACACTCATCACTGCTTTGTCCAAGAGCTCTGCAAATGACCCCAGGACAAAATTTATGGCCTATGGAGAAGAATATTCATGCTTTGAATGATTATTGAATCATGACCCTTTGTGCCAGAAATGACCACCAGTGACTGACAGAACATAAAAGGCAACTTGAATTTATAAAATACATGGGAATTCCTTCCTCCTATGCTTTAGACATCCCTGCTTTTGTAAAACATGTGTCCTACACCAAGTGTTCTACTTGGTCTAAGCCACAGTATTAAATAGGCAGGAATTCTAGAGCTGAGTRGGTAACAGCATTCCCATTCCAGGGAGACACAGCTGGAATTCTCAGAAGACTAAATTCACWTTCTGATGCTTCAGTCCTGCCCGTGGATCCAGTGGATCATTTGGGACCCAGGAGCAGACTGTGATTGATCGAGGCAACTATTCTCCGCAGATAGTGGTGACCAACTGGAACACTGGAGAGAACAGGAGCAATTTCCTTCTCCCTGGGGAAGATAAAATGATCACATGTGTTGGAGAAGCTCCAGAGCATTCAATTCCCCATCCCTGCTTTGGAATGGAGCCACTTTGGAATGGAGCACCAGTGGAGTGGTGCTTTGTCAGCTCACCCGATATTCCCAATGCGGGTGTGGACACTGAAGGGAAGTACAGCAGATGGGTAATCATGAGAGAGAGCCAGAGTCAAGTCAAACTTCGCAAAAGCCGCGGTAGAGGAGAACACGAGCTTCACCCTGTGGAAATAAACACAAAGATCCATGCAAAATTGGCTGCCCCTGCTGTGGAATTAGTGCCAGGAGCAGGAAAAAGTCCTGTCACTGATACAATAAGCTCAATAACTTCTAAAGAGTTCCAGCACGGACCCAGAGGAACTTCAGGAATACGACAAAATTGGGAAGCAGCCAGGGAAAATGGCAAGTAAAGATAGTAAACTTCAGTTTCAGTAAACTTCAGAACAGCATCCCTCCTTCCATGACTGATCCTGCTTGACTGAGGCAAATAGAAGATTAAAGGAAGCAAAGCCCTAAGCTGCAGGTAAACTCTTGGCTCTGTTTCCTTTGTATTGCYAAAATTTGGCYTAAATATTTAAGAAAGGCARGTCAAGCAGTAAAACAGCAAAGAARGASAAGCAGTCTGATAGTCAGATAGTGGTTGAATCCATGAACAGCCTAATTTCCATGCACTACAATGCAATTGCATGAAAATAAAGGAAATCATTCTTAAAATTAGCTGCATAAAATGTCACTTTTAAGAAAACCAAACTGAAACGATTTCAGTGCTTTGCTTCTGATTATTTAGAAACTCCCTCTTAAGGCTGTTGTGAACTCCATCTTACAGAATCACAAAACACCCCGGGTCAGAAAGGACCCACAAGGATCATCAAAGTCCAGCTCCTGGCCCTGCACAGGACACCCCAACAATCTCACCATGATCATMTGAATTGACTCACTCTGTGTCTTTGATATCTGTCTCCAGGAGRTGGAATTTTGCACCCCACCTCTTCAGAAATTCCAACTCGTCTCCCAAGATTCTGCAGCGATTCACCACCAAGGAGATGTCAAACAGAGCCTGGGGGGGACAATCAGAAAAGCAACATCAGCATTCAGGGAGCAACCACGTGGTGCTTGAATACACAGCTCATCGTAGAAAGTATAAAAAAATACAGGTGATTTAACTGCTACCTCAGTTTGGATGGAAAAATGAAGTTGTACAAGTATAACAAATGTACATTTTTGGCCTTAAATTTGCCCCTTCAGCTTTGCCAACAGGCTCACAGGTACACAGGAACACAAACGTTTGGCTTGGCAATTTAAACCTACATTCTTTAGGAGGCAGAATGGCCTTTAGCTCAATTCTTTATTCTTTTCACAATAAAAAAAAAAAAGTTTTTTAAAATAAACTCCAGCTTTTAGGACTCCTGCCTTCAGAGATGGGTATTTCCCCTCACACCTCAGAATATTCCTGAAGCAGATTTTGGTTTGCATTTGTGAAGCTTTCATTAAGGCGCTTTGGTTCTCAGTTCTATTTTCTCTGTGGCAGAAAATAATAAYTGGGTTTGTGTCAGAGTCTTCTAAGTTTCCCTGGATGGTTACCCGGGACAAGTAGCACACTGTGGGACACTTTTCCTGCCAGTTTCCCCGACTTTCAATGAACTGGAAGATGAGYCTTAGGACTAAACACGAGGAGGGTGGAGCTTGTTCCTCTGCAACACAAAATAAAACCAGAAATCATTGAAAAGCCATTTCATAAAGCATTAGAAGATAAAGCATACATTTAGAATCTTCCCAAMAACAGGTTAGCAGGGCTGCTACTTTCACACTATTCAAAAAAATCTCACCATCCAGGCAGGATTCAAAGTCCAGGCTAATGATGTGTCTGGAAGGACGTGAAGCGAAAAGCTCACCATCTGAGAGAGAATGTTCAGAATGCCAGTTATTTCCATGCTTAATTCTGGACTTACAGCTCTTCATCTTCAGAAACAGGCATGCATTATACACACTTCTGAATTTTCATATGAAAAACATATTCAAAGCCACCTCTCTCAGCTTACACACTGTAGTATATTTTGTATTTCCTTTTTCCTTCCAGCAGATCTTTACAAATATGGACATTTTATGTTTCTTTTTTCTAACATTTCAACCTACCCATTTTGTGACTCACCTATTGGGGGTCCAAACACAACTGTGAGCATCACAGAATCATAAAGAAAATTAAAGACAGCTTGCTGCTCACTCCAATCGACCAACTCCCACTCAGTGAAGCTGAAAAGGGGAAAAAAACCCACTTTAATCCCAAGTTTCAACCAACCAACCAACCCAAACAACTTCCTGAGGGGTAAAMATCAGAGTATTAAATGCCTTAATGCATTCAGCCACATCATACACCAATTAAATCTTCCAATGCCAAAGAGAGTCTTTCATTCCAACAGAATGTAAGACTCTGTTGGGAATACAAGCATATTACTATAAATTTTATATAAATTCTGATTTGGGGTTTGAAGGAGAGTTGATGTAGAAACCCTGAACACAGAGTACCACTGCAAAGCTGTTGATGGAATAACTGCCTCACAYGTGGAAGTTCTCCAAGGCTTTATTGCCTAACTTAGGCTGCAAGGAGGTGGGCATCCCAAAGTTTCCCACATCAAATAACAAGGAAAACCAAACCTAAACASATTCATGTACAAATACAAGGCCCCAGAAATAGCTATAAACAAMAATAAAACCTGGAGGTGTTTTTCTTACTCATATTTGTTCAGGATATCCAGGCAGGCCTTTATAGTCTTCCTGTGCTCCTCCATCTCAGCCAAATCACGSTCCTCCTCAGCRTCCATCTCTGACAGTTCTCTGCAARGATAARCCAATCCCATGGGATGTGGTACARTGGTTAAAAACAGACCAACCCTCTAAAAACCGAGTGTACACCTGATTCTTAAATACTCTTTGACATCTTACCTCAGAAGTTCCTCTTCTTGCACTGTGACGCTTCCCATTTCTAAAACAAAGGGAAAAAAGGAAAGAAAAGGAAAAAAATGAGAAAAAAGAGCAGCACAGGAAGCCCTAATTTGCTGTGCAGTCACTGTTCTTATAGAGTTAAAGTTATAATTATTGGACAACTGAAGTACTGAATATGACAGCCAGCATACACTCCTCAGGCAACAAGTTCTAAATTCCCTTTCTTCAGGGGAAAAAAAAAAGGTCCTTCTCACTCTTTAACTGCTATGTAATTAACTATGTGCAATGCAGGAAAGACAGCAGCAGTGTCTGCGTGCCTCTCAGAGTTAATATGTTGGGATTGGGGTTGAGTATCACYCTCAGCAGGATCTAGAACAGCAGACAAAGAGGGCATTCAGCTGGGCATTCCGTTACCTTGCTGTACATTCTGCCCTCCTGCCTTTCCAGCACCGCAGCTGGCTTCTTCTTCATGCCAAGAATCTGTGGGAAGGAAGTGTTAGGTCTGTGCAGAATCCCAGATTCAATACTTMAGAGTTAATTTGGTTTGTCTGTGGGGTCTAGAAATCTCAGCACTTCAAAGTTAACTAAAAAAATTATACAAAGGTATGGAAAAGCATCTACCAAAAACCTCATAGAGTGATAATTACAAGGAAAATCTCATTTTATTGCACTGTTTTAGAGCTGCTACTGTGCAATTTGATTTCTGCTTAAGGCATCGGAAGAAAAGRATTGAAACTACAGAGCATCATTACACAGTAATGCCAAGCTCTGACTGCAGCTTGTGCCAARCAACCACAAACACAGAACCCTGAAATGTCCTTTCCAATAGCAGCTCTGCGTAAAGAAAGAGAAAGCAGCATATTGGTCACCTGTTTGGAAACACATACCTGATTCCAGAGTAACCATGGAGCTGTCAGCCTCCTTCATCCAGTCATTCACCTTTTCTATTCTTGACTGGAGCTTTCTGCATTGTTCCTAAGATGGRAGAATTGTACTTGAGCCAGTGACAYTACTTTAAAAGCTGAATTTTCTTCTGGAACTGCCATGGGACTCTTTGCTTGTTAATTAATTAAAGAAGCTGATAAAATCTGTCCTTAGAGGAAAGAAGCAACTGACAAATGRTGGGGCAGTAGCCAATAATAAGGAATTACTAAATGCTTACTGAATCTTCCTAATGAGGGATAAGATATGGACATAAATAAATCCCTAGAGCTTTAATATATCCAAATCTTTGATTCCTGTCACAATGTATTAATTGTGCACTTCCTTGTTACTTRTCAGAGAATTCCTGAATGGGTTAGAAAAGGGTTTAAAAGGTCATCCAATTCCAATCTCCTGCCATGGCAGGGACACCTTCCACTATCCCAGCTTGCTCCAAGCCCTGTCCAGCCTGGCCTTGGACACTKCCAGGGATCCAGGGGCAGYGCCAYCATCACAGAGAAGAATTTCCTCCTAAATACTTGCTACTACTACTTACCTACTTAGTAATTCTGACATTGCTACAATATAAAGAGCAAATTTTTGGTGGCGTTTCCTTTAATACTCCCATTTTTCACTCTGTTAATCACCAAAACTCTAAAGCACAAGGTTCCAACTGCGTGACTGCAAGGAAGTCATTGTCCCAGTGCTATATTTGCATATAAAAAGGGAAATGCATTTATAATAAAGAAACTTCCATGAGAGTGCACACTTACAATAATTAAGGTCCCACACATGTAAAAACAAGAAATRTGGTAGAGGTGAGTTTTTACAGGCCAATCCCTGCAGCTTCTTACCTCAGCACACTGCAGTAGTTTCCTATACAGTATCTCCTTCTCATTGTGAGACAAGATTTTAGCCTCCTTGGTGAAACAGGATTTCATCTTCTTCAGTTCTGCTCCAAAGTTCCTCAGCTGTGATGAACGGGAAGTAGAGAAGAGAAAGTGAATGGAAATATAATCTTTCCTGACTCTAGTTCACCGCCTAACCTCAGTGATATCCTATGCCAAACTAATGATGAACTACAAAAAACACTGTCTTTGATCATATTTGACCCTATTTTCAAGGAATAGATCTTTATTCTTGGCATTGGAACCACAGAAAACAAAATATCTTGATCCACCTTCTCAGTCCTTGTGGGATACTTTTATAAATATTCTGGGTTTTACATGCAATGACTGTGGGTCATTTTTTCCCCTTTTAATATATTTCAAAGCACACATTTACTTGCATTCTCCTGACATGCTGGAAATTCTCAGCAGTTTTCCATTCAGAAAATATTTTGCCTTGTTTCACCTGCTGTTATTTTGTGACCATTCTGGTTCTTATTTAATGTAAATAAATAAATTAACTTAGCTTCTTCATTATACATGAACATTCTCTCTGTGCAGCATTACCTCTTCATCAGTGCAGGTTCTCATTACTTCCCACAAACTCCTGTTCACGTGCACCAGTGGCTGATCCAGGGTACTTACATGGGGTTTTAAACTGAAATATGGAAAAAAAAATATTGAAAGTCTTGCTGCAATTGCACTGACCACATAAAGCAGCATATTGGTATTTATAAAATTAATTTCTAAATCTGTATAAACTACTACTATATTTTTACTTTTCCTATATGTATTGTATTAACTTTCTTCAGGCTATTTCCATGAAAAAATKGAATTAATGATAAATTATGTGACTGGAAAACCACTCACTCCACTGTTTTCTGAGACAAGTCCTGGCAATCCTCCTCGTAAATCTGCAGCTTGGGCCGGTGAATGTACTGGCTGTAGATGAGATCTTCTGCAGTGGGAGGTGCACTGGCTTCACACTGGGAAAAAACACAGGGAAAAGTAGTAAGAAAAACAAAAGGGTATTTTTCAGAAATAGTTACTTCCAATCAGTTCAATTCTGCTTTCATGCCATGTGTTTCCTCACACCGGAGCACAGGCTTCCTTTTGGGATATGTGCCTCATCATTAGAGTTCAAAAAAATGAAATTAAGTATGACTGAAAGAGGTTAACTCCCTTTTGGATAAAGACTTGAGCGTAGTCTTGAATGCAGGTAACAACAGTGCTCCCCAATAAAACAGTGATTAATTCAAAGTTATGCTTAATTCAGAAGGGAAGCCTTATTGAGCTTTAATCCTCAAATAAATATGAGGAGGGTATTTCAGCAAGCTGCTTGTATAGTAAAGCTCATAAACAACTGACATTAATTACTTCCACTCATTCAGAGAAAGTTTTCAGGGGCTTTTGTGGGGGTGGTGTCTGTTTTTTATCAGCCACTGGTACACAGTAGCAGCGTTATTAAGCCTGCTGAATATTTAGAGACAACTCAGTATGAATATAAATTTGTAAATTAAACGGTAGCTAAGCTGGGAGAGTATTTTAAATAAAGATGGAAGAGATTTAGAAGACAGACATCTGTTCTTTATTTCTTCCCTRTTCTTCAGGTGAGGAAATAAAGAGTAGCAATGTCAGGGTGAAGCATTTCTAAAGGAGAGAGTAGAACAGGCAGGAGGAGTGCAGAGTAGCTGCAGGCAGTAGTGGCTAATGGACATGGTGAGAAGATCAAGTGGAAAGATCAGACTGAGCTTTTCATTCTTACTTTCAATTTGATTGTCCTTAAAACTAGTTAAAAAAAGAATTAGCGTATTTATCCAAGAACAGTAATATATATGGTATTCGGTGAGGAGATGGAAATCTATTCTGGTTTTCATTTGAAGATGTTTGAGTTGCTAAGAATTGAAACCCAAAACAAAACAGGGGTATTATTTAAGGTCAATGATATTGTTCCACTCACACTGGCTGGAAGCTGGCTGTGCCGGGGCTTCTGAATCACAATATGGACTTGAAGAAGGGTAAAAAACTCCCCAACCGTGATAGTACCACTCTGAAATTTCTGTACATTTGAGGAAAAACATKCAGGTAAGTCCATTTTTCAAGACAGAACACTCACTGGTGCATACACACAGGAGTTTTTTCCTGTTAGGACAAGATGTTGCTGTTTTCCAGCCCTATCCATACCTCCCATAAATTTTCTTCACAAATGCTGTCCATGAGAAGCTGGGACTCCAACTGAGTGCTGCGCTGCACTGGGAAAACAAAACAGAAAGGGAGGGGTATTAGTGGGGTTAATTATACTCTTATAGGGCAAAGAACACAAAGTTTGGGACTCTTGTCACAAATGGCTTCTCACATGTTAACTCTGTGTCAGCCTTCACAGAATCCAGGGAGCTGCTGGTGCTGGCGTGAGGACACTCAGGGCTTTTGGCAGAGAGATTTGGAGATTCTACACCTTCACCAACTCCTGCTTGGTCCTGAGGCACAACATCAAAAGTCACCTGATATCAACAAATAAAAAATGATATGAAAAAATTYAGTGGACCAGCAGTTTATTGTAGCTGTCCCTTGAAAGGATTAAAGGGATACCACGCAGAGAATAGTTTAAAATTGGCAAATCCCTGATTCTGTCTGGCACGAGAATGTTGTGCACATCAACCTGATTCTTCTAACTTGGCTAAACTATGAAAACCACAGGGAACGACACAGGAAAACGACAGCAAACTGGTGGTTATGAAAAACAAGGAAACGTACTAATAGATCAACTTACACCCCCAAAATTGAAAGCCCTGGTGGTGTTCCCTATATCCTTACAGGGAGGGACCAGGCTCACCTCCAAGTCTTGACAGGTGCCAGCATCCACATGTTCATCCCTCTTGGCCTTCTTTGGGCTTTGAAGATCCTCCTCATTTTGTTCAAAAGCCCTTTTTGTGTTGTGAGATTTTGCCTSTTCAAATGCCTTTTCAGAGTGGGGGATTTGTTTTTTGTTTTTATCATCCCAAGCATTTTCCACAAGTTCAGAGATGAGAGAGTCGTTGGAATCTGTGTCCTCCAGGCACACAGGGAAAAATTCTTCTGCWAGGAACTCAGAAGGGCTGAAGTTCTGCCTACTGGACTTGTTACCTGGGGTTTCACTGGTGTTTGCTGGAACTGGGGCTTCTGCTCTGTCTGATTTTGTATTTGTGTCCTGTACAATGGAAACAGGATTTCTCTTGTTTGGTAATTTAGGCTTGAATATACCCAGAGGGATATTTATTCCTGGATATTTATCCTTAGGTGCCATTCCTATGGGAGCAGGTCCAGATTCCAGACGTTTGTTCTCCTGCTGTTTGGTATCAAAGAAGTTATTTSCTTCACTGACAGTATTTTTTCCCAAATTCAGGGCTTCCTCTGGCTGAGCTGAGGAACTGGGCAGCTGGTCAGAAGCRGCTTTGGAAACGGAAAGAGATTTGTTTGTTAGATCTTTCAGTTTTGAACAAATACCCAAAATRCGCGAAATTGGTGGTGGAAGAGAGGGATCTGCCTGATCCCTTGAACTGTCACTGACCAAAGGTTGCTCAGTTTGTTCAGAGTTTACTTGAAAGTCTTTTGGAGGTGCCTCCCCTTCAGCTGAGAGCTCCTCATTTGTCTTGGATTCCTTGTTAGCAGCTGGAATGAGGTTTGCCCCAGCCAAGCCCARAGCTGACTCTTCATGCCGAGATGAATCCTCTTCCACTTGGTTTCTCTGAGTACTAGGGGCATACGAACAACCCTTCCAGGGATCTGATCCCTTCATGGGAAAGGGAACACAGGATCCCAAACTGCTGCTTTCTCCACTGGGATCCACAGGGCCCTTACTTAGGGACTTGAAAGACACTCCCTTTGATTGCAGTTTTTCTGGTGACATGAGATCCTGTTCCCTGCCTACAGGGACGGAATTATCCATGGGAAGGCCATGATCCCCTGGTGCACCCACATCTGTAATATTTTCTTGAAGTGAGATCGAATCAGCAGACTGTAGTGCTGTGCCACTGGGGTTCTTGGTGGCTGCCTTCTCTCTAGGAAATGCTGAGGCTGATAAAACAGAAGAGGGAATGCTG
>NW_026623809.1:213520-239251 GCF_030028575.1 Malurus melanocephalus | reverse complement strand
TGTGCTGTGTGAGTTGTGGTCATCTCCATGTCCTGAGGCAGAGCAAAACTGACTCTTCTGCCACCTGCAGCAGCCTCCTGCCCGTCCTGCTCCGCCGTCGTTGTTGCCATGGCCCCTTTTTCTAAGGACATAATTTCATTTCCACCTTGACCAAAGCATCCAGGTGCTGCATTATTCTGTGACAAAGTAACGTTGATGCTGTAATCTGGAACCATCACCACACAGCTGCCAGTTATGTCCATGTTTTCACTGTGGAGAAAGAGAGCAGACTTTTCTTCAAAGGAAGACAAGTGGGAACCCCCATTTGGTGGCTCAGATGTCCTGGCCTGCACCGGCTCTTCCGCACCCCTCCGGAGCAGCCCAGGAGCTGACGGGRGAGTTTTTAAATCTTCTCTCGAATAACCTGTTTTGCCCATGGAAAAATGTCTCTCAGAGTCTCTTTGGGTTGGCAATACTTTGCTTACTGCCCTCAAAGGCTGGGGTTTCTCTTGCCTCTCTGAGTTTTGGCCATCTGCATTCCTTTCCATAGCCTGGCTCCTTTTAATATTCCCATCAATACTCCTCACTTCAACATTTTCCTTGTCCATATCTACAGAATATGCACCYTCGGTGACATTTCTGTTCTGGGTCTTTCTTGAAATGATTTTACAGGGCGTTTGTTTCGGTTCTGCTGTTATCCCAGTGCTTCGACCATCAAAGACAACAGTGTGGCATCTTGTAATTTCCATTTCTTCCTGCTCAGTTACATTGGAAGACATGGATCTGTCACCCAGGAAATGAGGCTTGCAGGTGACAGAGGTGAACACTGCAGTGGGATGTTCATTATCGACACTCTTTCCAACATCCTTAACAAACCACGTTTTAGCCACGTCCATGTCTTCTCCTGTGAATATTACTGTCTTCTCACCTGAAAAAGCAAGCTGGGGGTTTGCAGAGGGATGAAACCTGCTCTTCAGAACAYCACAAGCCGCAGAAGGCGTACATGAGCCAAACCCAGTGCTGCCTGCAGCAGTGCTACGAGCTTGGGACACATTTTCCGTATGTCCACCTGAGGCTGAAGACCGTACATGTGCACTGATTTTATAGGGCACAACAGCAGGATTATCTCCAGGTGCCAGACCCTTTGGGATGTCCCCACACGATGRGTGTCTGCTCCCTGGGAGCCCTGGGTTGGTACTCACTGGCCTTTCACAGGTTTTATGGAATGAACTGCTCTTTCCTTGGTAATTCTCAGTCATTTCCATGTCATCACACTCAGAAAACACAACAGTTCTGTCCCGTCGGAAGACAATCTCAGATGAAATGGATCCCTGGATAGCAGACACTGTCCTGGCCTCCTGTTTCCCAGCTCGCAGCATTGGGGGGTCTCCTCTGCCTTCATCATTTGCTCTTTTTCTGTCTGCACAATACTGAAGGTCCTCCTGAACATTTAAGTCCTGATCAGATGCTCTCCTAAACACAGAATTATCTAGCCCTCTGGCTGAGAAATCCTTTTGAAAGCTGAGATTTTGGTTCCCAACAGTGGAGAGTGCAAAGGACACCTTTGCGGTATGACTGGTKGTCACGTCCATGCCCTCGTCTGCAAATGCCTTGGTGACATCTGCACACTCCCACTGCTCTGGGGGAGCCTCACTGATGCCAGGGAATGGAATTTGAACATCAATTGCCTCATATTTTGTCATCTCCATCCCACCTTCTTGGCCTCGAAACACTTTTGTCTCATTGCAGGTGTCCAGCGGCTCACAGGAATAGCCAAATTCCCTGGATGGTTGTGCCACATCTCCCGAGCCTTGGGAAGGGACACAGCAAACATTCTCCTTGTCAGGTCCCTCAGCACAATTGGGTCCTTCCTTGTTTGGCTTCAGTCCCAGCAGAAAATCACCTAAATCTATTTTTTTCGCAGTAGTGGCCTCCTCCTTCTGTTCCAAAGACAGGCCTGGATGGCTGTTGGGATCAGAGAGCAAACTCAATTCCTTGCTGCTTTCTGCCTTTGCCTGGCTGGAATGTAACTTAGCCAGGAAGGAGGTGAAGTTTATTTTCTCGGGTTTGTCAGGTTGCTGGGATCTGAGGTTCCGTTGTATCATGGCTGTGTGACTGGCTGTCATCTCCATCTCRTTCTCCTCTGAGAAGACGACGGTGGTGTCCTGCCTGTCTGTCCTTGGAGTGGCACAGTCCACATCATGCCACTGAAAAAAAAACCAAAAAAAAACAACAGTTCAGTGACTGACACTTAAAACAAATGATCAATGGTTTATTCTATTTAAAACAGAAGTAAATTAATATTGACTAATGTAAAGTCCTAAGGTTTTAACTCAATAAATCTTAAATAAAACCCAACAAACCTGTTGATTTCAGGCCTCTCTGATAAGCAATAACATATTCAAGGAAAGGACAATGAATTATATCTAAATGGCTGTTAATGAAACAGGGGTGCCAATCCTCAGCTGAGCCCTAGTTACATTATTGCTKGGAATGAAAAGGCACATTTTTTAATTGGTACAGGAACAACTTGTTCAGTACTGAATACGTGCAGTAGAAAACTTAGATCGGAACCTGTAAGCGTTGTGGGTGTGATGACAAAGAGGAAAGAGAACAGGCCTTTTTTAAAAAAAAAACTATTACTATTTAAATTAAGAGAACATTGGAGGAAACACCAATTTGTATATGCCTGAATGCTCAGTGACCTTGACAGGGAGAGATTTATTGGGAAAATTGGATAACTTGCTAGGGTGGTGAAACACAAATTCAAACACTTTCWGGGATGGGGAAATACAAATTCAAACACTGGAATCAAAAGCCAGAGAGGCAAAGAACTCATGTTAAAGGAATCAGAAGAGTTGGAAGAAATCTCAGAGGAGGTAGAGAATTAACCCTGTTGGTATGAGATGCCTGGATGATCAAAAGTGGCCTGACCAGTAAGGAATATRGTAAGCACAGAGAAGACAGAAACCAATGGATGAGTTATTGAAAAAGAAGTAACTTGTTTTGTAAAATAATCTCAAGGAAGGAAGGCCACCACCAAGGCTAGTAAAACAGAGGAATTCACCAGGTGACTCTTGGCAAACTGTTACATAACCWTGGTTATTTGAATTTAAACAAAATACTTATTGTGTGCACATCCCAAATGGGATTGCTAAATTAGATGATCAAATAGGATAAAAATGGATTGCTGCATCTAGCAGAAAATTAAGGGCAGAATTAGAAAGTAAATGGTTAAATAAAATATTTAAAGAATTAGAATTTTCTCTGACTGGTTAACTGGCCTCACTTTTGCAAAGTATAATTGTGATCATAGTAATAATTGTGATTATTACACTTGCCTTAAAAACTTACATAATATTAGTAAAAAAATTAAGYGAGGCTCATGAAGGCTTGCAAAGGAGACAAGAAGGGAGGAACTAGCTAACAACTGAGAAGTTACAGAGCAATTTCAGAAGCAAGAGTTATTTATGTTGCAGTCTAATGCCTATGAGATTAGGAAACACTTCAAAGTACAGAATATTCACTTTCAAAAKAATTTTATGTGAATACAAAGGTTTATTTTTTAGGCAGTTAACATTTTAAATCTTTACTACACAAACTCTATTTTGGACACTGGTATTTTCAATACYAAAAAACTAAAAGCCTTCACATACCTCCATCTGCTGCCCCAAGGCCTGGATGGGGGCATGAAGCAAAGTGTTCATCCCTGTGGAAAGAAAGGGAWTACTCCAGGTTTTGTGCTATTTGCTTATTATTTTATCCACTAAGCTGAAGATCAATGCACTGAGTAAATAAAAACAATTAGACCCAAATATATGCTGAAAAATATTTTCATTACTCCCTTCAGCACCTCAAAGGACCRCCCAGATTTCCATAACAGGGTCCTATTAAACAACTTCATGGAACAAAGCCTGCTCAAAGAGAGCTCTCCCAAGGCAGGGAAATTGCTTTAGGTATGTTAAAATTAAACACAATCAATAGGTTTAAATAAGCAGTCATTTTGTTATTAAATCTGTTTCCAAACTCACCAGTGATCTCACACGAAACAGACCCCAGGTCTTCACTCCTACAAAAGGAAGAAACAGTTTGAGAAACAATTTGGTAAAAGGTTTCAAAGAGAAGCCTTGATGAATAAACTGAAGAGGCAGAGAATTGTGTTGCACAGAATTCCATGGCAGAGCTCATGTGGATCTGGGCAGCCAGACACTGCTTATTTGTCCTCAATATATTCTRATTTGAGTCACAATCTTATTTTTCCCATGAAATTAGCTATTATGCCACAAACCACTGTTCAACAYATAGGGGCAATTTTAATTCCACAATGACAAGAAGAGATTAATTCTTTATTTTTCACAGAATCTATGGTTCTGTGAAATTCCCCTTCTCACACACAAAATGTCTTAGCTCTTATTTTACCACCAAGTCAGTTTAATTTTTCAGATCCCATCACYGTGTTTTATCTACAAGAACTTTGAGGCCAGACTGACACTTTATCTTTTTCTGAGGAAAAGGTTTGGTAACAAACATTGGATAATAACAAATATCTGTCAGACATGACACTTACTGATTAGTCATGATATCATCCTTCTCATCTGCTGAACACACTAAAAATAAGAAAACAACAAAACTACAATGTGAGAAGCATAATCACATTTGGACTTGGTCATCTTAGAGGTTTTGCCTGACTCATATGATTCTGATTCAACAAAACATTGAGACAAGAGTGAACTGCACAGAAAAGAATRTTTTGAAGTTCTCACTCTTGATGTGTCTTCTCATGGCAAAAACTCTGTGACTATGGGGTTTTTAGCCAGCCCAGGGTAAAGAACTGATCATGTTGTTCCTTCTCCAAACTGAAAAGTTCTGATTTCTTAAATTCAAGCTACAATCTGGTAGCTAATAGTATTGGAACCCTGTCAGGAAAAGAGAAAGGAGTTTTACCTGTGTTTTCTGTCTCTGACGAGCTGTTCTTAAGATCTCTCTGGAAKACTCTGCAGCTAAGAACAAAACCATCAGTTTTTAAAACACAAAACCATCTCTATAAGCAAATTTTAAAAAATCTGCACTATTTTCAATCTTTTCTACATGTTCTGAAACGAGATACCAAAAGCCAGAAGTGTACTGAACCCTGCATACTGAACCCAAAAGCCAGAACTGTACTGACAGCTGCATTCTTCAGGGAGAAGATACCATCATGATACTTATGATGAAAATCACTAAAAAAAGTAATGGAAAAGAAAAATTCCTGATTATATTAATTTCACTGAACTAGAATTTTTTTTTCAGCTGGTTAGAGAAAAYGAATAATGGSTCTCAGGGCTCAACCCAACTAGACWTAACAATCTTCCTGTTGCTTGCAGTCATTTGTGATTACTCATGGAGGACAGTTTTAGGGGATTTAGGAAGTTTCTTTAGTTTTAGGAAGGATTATTCCCTGCACTTTATGCCTGAGGAAAGGATGCAGCTGTGCACCCTTCAGCTCACTCACTCGATGGTGTTGGCRAAGCTGACCCTGCGCGAGCTCCTCCTGCGTCTCTCTGTGTTGATGTCCTGCCAATAAAAAACACAACAGCCTGCTACCCATGACAGGCACAGCTCTCCAAGAAACACCAAACCAAASCAAAGTGGTGTGTTAATATTATTAATATTGTTATCAAAAACAGTGCATCAAAACCACCTGTATAATTCTGGTTTAATCAGCAAAACACTGAGGAGTACTGGTAGGAAAGGGCTTGACARACCTACCTGTGTCATTTCATTCCCATGTCCCAGATCATCCAAAGGATTTCGTGGGACCTTTAAAATCTGAAAGAAAACACAATCGTTGAGAGATCAGCTCCAGCTCCAAGAGCTGGTTTYTTGGTTGGAGAGAATTTTTAAGAGCCAGCAGTGCCCCAGTCAATCCTCTCAGTCTGACAGGCTCCTTTGAAATGCTTTTCTTCAATTCCCAAAAGAATGCAAGTTTCTCTTTCAGCTTCCCTTGGCTCCTTTCCCCCCCTCACACAGTTTAATTTCGGGGAATGCTGTAAGTTACTCACGGAGGACAGYCGCTTCCGTCTGATGTGCTCTGTGTTATCACTGCAGGGGAAAAAGGGAAACCAGTATTGAAGCCTAAAGTTTTTAGCCTTTATGTATTTTCATSTATTTGTAGCTTTGYASACTGTTAAATGCCTTGGTATAACTTCTAACACTTTCTCAGCTTTCTTTCCCACAGTGCTTATTGACACATTCCTGAAATTTTGTTGTCTTGCCTGTTACTTTTTGAGGATATTTTATTTTTACCATGCAATCATAGGTATAATAAAGGTAGGGTGGGAGATGACCTAACCAACTGCTCCTCTAATTAGGCAATATTGGTTAGCTATTCTAATTGCCTAATCTTATCAGTTGTAAGGATCTTATTCTGAATGTGGTTTTTTTGACATGTTGTATACCTGAAGGCTTTCAAGTAAAGTTTTGCTTTTATATTATCATTATATCATCTGGAAGTTTGTGTTATGTTTCCAGGCATTGGTATGAGGGCACAAAATTGCATCAAGGTGTGTTTCCTGAATGATACTGCCATGGTCTTGAGGTTAATAAACAAATTTCTCTGTTAATTTTACAAGTGTGAAATTAAATAAACAGTGTGCTTGGAACAGATTGATCATTTCAGCACTGGTGCCCARAACAAGCTTTAGAAAACTCAGCAGACTTCCCCCGCAGTACCATGGTCAGTTCATCTCCTGACAATCCATCACAATGAAATCCCCTCACCAAACACGAAAGACATTCCCTGCTCTCCTTCAACATTTCATTCAAGGTATGTTGAAGTGCATTAACAATTTTTTTGCCTCTCAAGAGCAATATTTATACCACAGTAAAATTCTTAGAGGGTTTCAACTCACTTTTCCACGTTGGGGTCTGTGTAAATCTTGTCCATTGCTGAAGGACGTGCTTCTCCTATGAAATACAACACCAAAATTCAAAACCACTAATGAACCTCAGCAGGAAAACTGCACAAACCCACAAATGGCTATTAGCTTTTKATGCTGTGTTTTTGTCTCTCCATTCTTCTCTAGTCACAGAAATACTCTGAAGTACAACAGGCCCCTCAAGTCCATGTTCTCCTGTTATATTCATATTAGATACACATTTCCTATTGTATATCACATTAGAAAACAGCTGTGCTAACAGTTTACATATTACTGGTTAACTGGCTTTTTATTTAAAGATTCTGGTAAATACTGGGAGATAAATCAGATCAAACATTACCCACGACAAAGTTTGCTCTGACACACACAAGAAATTTTCCCTCTCCTTCTAAACTGAATTTCTGGTATTTCAGCTTGTGACGGATGCCTCTTCTTCCTTCTCTAGATACAACCTGGCTCCATTTTCTTAAAACCCTCCTGAAAGGAATAAGAAGAATGTGTTTTTACAAACAAAAAGTGGGTCTGCCTAATCCAGAGACTGATAGGTGAGATAGGCAACAGAATGTTACTCATTGATACAAATTGTTAGTTTATCCAAGGCTGCGCTAGATTCCTGGACTCTGAGAAAAACAACAAAGACACAGAGAAAAGGGGGGGGTGGTGCATATTAGAAAGGGTAATGTATGAGGCGATTTGACTTAGAGAAAAAGAACAGAGATAAAAAGGAAAAGGGGAGAAGGGGCAGGGGGATGCATATTAGAAGGGTCTGTATTAGACGATTTGAGAAGTYTSTACCTCTCAAGTACCTCAGCCAACRGGGAGAGAGAAATCAGGATAAAAAGGAGGCTGTGTCCTCCAGCAACTTGAGAGACCCCATGGCCTCTCCCTTTATTAATGAATTAAGATACGGGAGTATTCCGTCTCCTTTTTGGACTTAAACGTCTGGTGTCGTGAATTATTTTTCCTAACAGAGGGAACAATATCTTCCCAATATCTCATCTAAACCCACTCTCAGACTGAACACACAACGGMGGGACACCGAAGATCAGCTGGAGCTATAAAAACCCTGATCACTCTCCTGTTGGGGATATTATTCTTTTCCCCATTAGGATGAGCCGATTTAGTCTCTTTTTTTCCGTCCCTTTTTGTCCCTCGCATTGCCGCCCTCACAGCCCAGGCGCCAATCACTTATCAATCACAATTAATCACCGGTATTAATCACCTCTATCATTAATTACACCACATTAACCTGCTCGCCAGACATTAATCACCCCGGATCGATAGGCACAGCGCTTATCGGGGGGTTCCCCACACGCTCCGCGCCCACCACAGCCGGCACCGCCTCAGCCCTCCTTCCATCCAGCCGATCCCGAGGCCGCTCCCGGAGCAGCGCCGACCTCCCCGCGCCTTCTCCCGCGCTCCCTCCCCACACGACTCGCCCCGGCCACCGGCAACGGCCGCCGCCGCTCCCGCGCTGCCCCGGCGCCGCCTCCTGCCCTCGCTGGCCCGCTCGGCCTCTCTCACCKCCCGCTCGGGGCTCTGGGAGCCCCCGATCCCGGTTCCCGCTCCCCGGCCGCCGCCGCCCGTTCAAATCCAGCCGCCCGCCCCGCGACCGTGACGACACATTGGCGCCATAGGCAGTGGCTATCCCCGCCCGTACAACATGGCGCCCCCTTGTGCCGTACAACATGGCGGCCTCCGCGGATCGCTCGGCAGCTGCCATTTCGGTATCTCCCGCGTCCCGCACGCCCGCAGCCGCGGTGATGGTGCTGGCGCGGTACCGCACGGGCTCCATGGGSTGCTCGGTCGCTGCGCGGTGGCTTCGCTCCGCACTGTGCCCGTGCAGGGCCGCGTAACCGGTGCTGCCGCGCAGGAGAACGGCGGGTGGGAGGAGATGGTAGGGGTGGTGGGCGTACTTCCTTATAGGCCCRGTGAAGATGAAGCCGCTGTGACGAGGTGGCCGAGTGGTTAAGGCGATGGACTGCTAATCCATTGTGCTCTGCACGCGTGGGTTCGAATCCCATCCTCGTCGGGAGAAAAATCTTTTCTCTGATATCGAAAACGATTATTTTTTTGTCCCACATTTCTAAAGCGAGCMTCTTCCTCCCGCCTCTCCCTTCGGCTCTTGTGGGGCGAAGAAGCGGAGATCGCGCCCGGAACAGAAAGGGAATTTAAGAGTCACATAACACGACAGTGTCCCAATGGAATTTAGGGGGCGCAGCCAGGATAGAGTGTTTCGAGGGACCGAGGGGGTCTCACCCAGTGTCCAGTTTCCTCTGGTCCCTCTCCATGGGGTAGCCTGACTCACCTCCTTTTCCTCACAACCCAGCTCTGCTGTGGAGCTTCCAGTTGTGACAGCACTGGAAACAAATCCCTTTTAATCTCAACCTCCTCCAAAATCCCAACCAAATGTTCTCTTAGGGCTGGTCGGGTCCTTGGTGAAAGCTTTGTGTTAGAATTAGGACGGATGAAAGGTCTCTGCCATGAGGAAAGGCTGAGAGGGCTGGGATTGTTCAGCCTGGAAAAGACTCCAGGGAGCCCTTAGAGCTCCTTCCAGTGCCTAAAGGGGCTTCAAGAGAGCTGGACTTWGGACAAGAGAGAATGGCTCCCAAAGAGAAGGGGGGACATTTAGATGGGATACTGGGAAGAAATTGTTCCCTGTGAGGGTGCTGAGGCCGTGCACAGGGTGTCCAGAGAAGCTGTCCTGCCTCTGGATGCCTGGAAGTGTCCAAGGCCAGGCTGGACAGGGCCTGGAACAATCTGGGATAGTGGAATGTATCCCTGCCCATGGCAGCGGGGTGGGACTGGATGGGCATCAAGGTTTTCAGATAAGTAATTACTGCACTTGGCTTTGTTTTCCATCAAGTTATGACAATTAACAAAAGCATAAATAAGCCTATTGACAAGATACAGCAAATTTTTTTCCCTATGCCTAAGCCACCTGTGGCTCACTTCAAAAAAAAAGATCTGGAAGTAGAATTTAATGAGACACAGAGCTTCCAGGGGAAGGATCATCTCACACCTCTGCTCTGACAGCTGGGAGCGGTCCCTGCACACACTGCCATGGTTTTAAYTACACTTAAATCCTTCTGGAAATTAGATTATACCAAATCCTTGCAGAGAGAGTGGCCAGATCACAACTGTGCAGCCTCACAAGAGGCTCCCAGCCATAACAGACCAGTGGAAACACAACTGGACAAGTGTTACTCTGTGGAAGGTGGGTGTTTTAGGGGCTTATTCCAGTCAGTCCTGCATAGGGGAGTTTGCCAGGAAGGTTTATTTATATGGAAAAGTGCTTTAGCACAGTGAGATACACATTCTCCTGATAAAGACAGAATTATAGAATTGTTCAGGYTGGAAAAGACCTTCAAGGTCAAGTCTGAAGCCYGACCCAGCACCGTCAAGGCATATCCAAATAAAGCTGTAATAAATAAAGAAATTCTTCCAGGACCTACACTTTGTATGGAAAACTTTATGCCCACAACCAGRACCCAGTATTTACCTCAGACCCAATCTCAGATGGGAATTTATAAAAGGGCATCTCCAAGAGCAACATTTCCCAGCTAACAAAATGTCAAACACTGTTTTGACTTTGAATAAAATAAAGTGCAATTAGAGCCATTATTGTGAAATAAATCCTAATATTCATTGCTCAAAGAATCTTGGAAACAGAAGTCCATGGGTTTCTTGACCAGGAAAATAAAAGTTGCCAACTGCAGCCATTATTCCAAAAAAGGGGAAAAGCAGTGCTGAGCTCCAGTTCCTCATCAGGCTCTTTGAACCCAAACTCAGTCAGGAAAATTCCTGCCAAAGGATTTTTTGTAACAGAAATTTCTTACAAAAAAAAAAAACAAACTCCCAACACAACTTGGGACACCTCAAAGTCTAATTTAGCTGTCATCCCTAAATCTAACGGCTCTCCCCTGCACCCAAATCCAGCAACAGCTACAGCCACACTTTTTTATACACTGAAGGTGCCCAAGCTCCATTTATTTCCAATTCATGAAAAATTTGGACAACGCTGATTTTTAGCATCTCTCTAAATATCTGGAATTAAATTAGAATCACGAAATCCTTGGCAGGATGTGGAAGAACAAAGCTCAAACCTGAGTGAATTTTTATGGAAATATTCAACATCAGCTGGATCATTCAGCAGAGAAAGACATCACTTGGCTCCTTTGAACTATTGGAAGCAAGTACTGGTTTGCTGTGGTTTGATAGCCACATTCTGACCCTTGTGACATCATCAAGAGATTTAAGGAGGAAGGTACTAATTCCTGTGGATGGGCCAACCTTGAAATCTCCAAAATTAATRTAAAAACCCTCCCAGAAACCAAGAATCAAATGTGTAAACACTGATAAAAACAAGACCTATGGTGATATGCATCAGTCTGGAAATATAGTGATAAAAAGTTATTTTTTAAAACTCTTCTGCTTCATAAAACAGCTTTTGTTTTTATTGAAAGCCGATTGTCACAATGAATTGATATTAAAAATTCTCTTYAAGACAAACTCTGGGGACTAGTATCTCCAACACCAAGCCCAATATCTGTGCCAAGAACTGCTAATTTGAAGTAATTATTTGAATGAATATTGGTAATTTCAAAGGCAAGTGTGTCTTGCTAACAAACAGCAGGCACAAAACAGATCACAGTGTTCTGGTTTTACCTCACAGTGTTCTCAGGGATAATCTCAGAGTTTTGAAATAATCTGACAATAAAGTTCAGTAAAAATTGGTTTTTTATGACATGATGACATGACATCTAGCAGCTCTTACTGTAAGACACAGGAACACAGAAAGCTGGAAGAAAAACCAGTTATTGACTTTTAGTGCATGCACTTCATTATCCATGTGGATAATTGATCCAGAATCTGTCAAGTTGAAGGCAAAGCTGCTCATGCCGAGTGAAGTTTGGTCCTTGTCATCAATTCACTGGAGGGCAACATAAAACTCCTGGTTTCCCTGCTCATCTTTTGCAGCACCTGTGGGAAGCTGAGATAATTCTCCAGCTCCACTGATCCCTCCCACCCCAGCTTGAGGCATGCTTTGTTCACCTCAACCACAAAGAAAAGTCAATCTTTGGTTTTTCCCTGCCGCTCTCCTGGCCAGCAGTGCCTGCAGGTGCYGGGTGTCCTGGTCACTCCTCCCAGTCCTCCATGGCCCACTTGGGCATGCTGGAGCAATACTCAAAGTCCGCTCCCTTGTAGCGCAGGGCGTGCAGGAACATCACCAGCTCCTTGGGAGATGGGTCCCTCCTGCTCGTCCTGCACTCCACACACAAAGGGTCCTTCTCTTCCCAACCCTTCTCCCCCGTTTGCCCATCCTGATTCCCACACAAACTGAGCTCTTTGTCTTTCTCAAGTGTTTCCAGGTTGMTATCAGAGTTCAGTGGAYRAGCTGCTACGTCCTTCTTSTCAGGATCCTTCACATCCTCAGCAGGGCAGGAATTCCCATTTATAGGATCAACCTCTGCAGGTTTTGTGCAGTCACCTGCATTCCCACAGTCTTTACTTTCACCACCGGAGCTCAAGTCCTCCTCCCCAATACCCAAGACSTCCAGGCTCTGTTTGGAACGATGCTCCTCCACCAGTGCCTTCAGGAGCTCCTCATCTGTCTTGCCAATCTTGCCACCCTTGCCCCTGTCYGGRCCCCAGGCCTCCATGTTRTAGATGGGGTCGTTGACAATGGGGTGCCCCAGGAACTGCAGGTGCACCCGGATCTGGTGTGTGCGGCCCGTGCGCGGCAGACACCTCACCACGCTGCTGCTGCCGTTGTAGCTGAGCCTCTGGAAGAGCGTTTGGCAGGGCTTSCCCTTGGGATCCACGCGGCACACGCCCACCTTGTAGGAAACCACCAGGATGGGCTCCTCGCAGATCACCTCGTGCTCCGGGAACTCGCCCACCACCCGGCAGACATATTCCTTCTCCAGCTGCCAGGAGACACAGRAGGAAGGGTCAGGAAACGCAACAGAAAACACACCCAAACACATCCACATCCTCCTCCCTCCCTCCTCAATAAAATACATCCAAYGACAGCATTTTATTACAACAGGAAAGAAAAAAAAATTAAATCGGCTACTTAAAGCCAAATTTCCCCTCAGATCGAAATCAAGAATAGAAAGCCTGGTCTATTTTCCTCGTATTAAATTCAGAAGCCATCTCTCTGCAGCCATTGGTTTACACCCCTGAAGCCAATCCTGGAAAAAGTTCTGTTTGGATCAAGAGAATCTGGAAAAACAGGAATTTTAAAATTGGAAAAACAGCGGATGACTGACATGTCCACTCACAAATAAATCCACATTCTAACTGGTTTGCATGATCCCAGTCAGYTTGCACAATCCCGTAGGACAATCCCTTAGGGMAGATCCCTKTCAATCCAATATTACCAAAATARTTTAAATTTTTAGGAGATCACTGYCAATMTAAAATTACCAGAATYCATTGAAGTTTTAGGAGACYCTTTTCAACTYAATATTACCAAATCCAATTAAATCYGTAGGAGACTCCTTTCTGTCCAATATTACCAAATTAAATTAAATTCCCACACTGWACTAAYTTTTTAGGTGATCCCTTCCAATCCGATATCTGCAAAAGSAGTTCTATTTTTTGTGKTTTCRATCTAATATTATAAATCCCATATTACCAACTTCAATKTAATTTTTTAAGAGCCGCCTTCCAATCCGGTATTACCAAACTCGATTTTTATTCTGTGTTTAGTCCGTTAAGGATGAGAAGCACCAACAGATAAGAACAGCAACACAACCATGAGTTGTTTGGGGAGTTCATTTAGATCCCAAACCTGGATGACTTTGGAGCACACCTGCTCCAGGAGAGCGCAGTAGCAGTGGTTCCAAGCGCTCACCTGCCTCTGCCGGACCTGCTCGTCAATGCGCTTGGACACGGCGGCSGTCTTGGCGAACATGAGCACGCCGGAGGTCATGCGGTCCAGGCGGTGCAGGGTGTGCAGCTCCGTCAGGCCGTGCTCCTTGCCCAGGATGAAGATGACCGTGTTGTGCCGGAACCTGCCGCAGGGGTGGACAGGCAGCGACGAGGGTTTGTCCACCACCACCACCTCGTCGTCCTCCGCCAGGATGCGGATGGGCTGGGCAGTGACCGGCGGCTCGTGACGGTGCACCGTGTTCCTGAGGAAGTCGTTGTTCTGGAGGGGATATGGACAATTAGCCTMAATCCAGCCTGTGTAACCACCCACCCACCCACGAACAACTGGGACTTGTTATTGTAGGAGAATAAAGCCCCTTTGGCCCGGAACCCTGGATTTAGGATAATAACTGTACATGTCACCACGCAAATCCAATAACCTGCCCATAGTATGTTCTGCTTCCCAGGTGCCAAACAGAGCATGTGAAGTTGGCAATATGGGATTTATAATATTAGATCGAAAACACAAAAAAATAGAACTGCTTTTGCAGATATCGGATTGAAAGGGATCACCTAAAAAATTAGTTCAGTGTGGGAATTTAATTTAATTTGGTAATATTCCCGACTCCAGCGGGGCAGGGATTTCCCAGGAGCCCCGATTTCCCCTTCAACCCCTCCACAGGGTTCACACAACATTACAATATGACGAGTCGAACGGAACCCATCAGGATTATCGAGTCCAACTCCTGGCCCGGAGTTAGCTCATGGGGTGATGCGGTGATGCTCATGGCTCGGACAGGCAGGTGTCTCCCACCAGACCACGATCCCCAGCGGAGCGCCCACCCCGGGGCGCGCCCACCTTGAGCACGATGTCCAGGTCGCGCACRGGCTCCTCGTTGAGGCGCAGGCGGCCGGCGCGGGCGGCGGCGCGGTAATAGGAGAGGGGCTGAGCGCGGAACTCGCTGCCGAACACGTGCAGGAGGCTGCGGCCCACCCAGCGCCCCTTGCAGTAGGTGCGAAAGTCGAAGTAGTAAGGGCGCACCTTGCGCAGGCCGCCCTCGAAGTAGTACGAGGTCTCGGCGAAGTGCTCGGCRCCGAAGCTCACGCCGGCGTTCAGCTTCCGCGGCGGCGGCACGTACCGCTCYCCKCCCGCCAGCCGCCGCTTCTTGGCGGCCGGTGCCACCTCCTCCTCCTCCTTGGCGGCGGGGTCCGGCTCCTCACCGCGGCTGCCSCCGGTGCCGGGTCCCGCCTCGGCCATGTCCCCACACGGCGGCGGCAGCGGCCGGACCCCGAGCAGCGCCGCGCGCACCCACAGCACRCACCGCCCGCCGTGACGCATCACACTGCGTGACCAATCAGCGCGGCCCGCCGCCGCAGGCCACGCCCCCAGCGCACGAGCTCGTTCCCGCCCTGCGCTCTGAGGGAGCGGGAGGAGGCGGAGGCGATGGAGGGGAGGGAGCGTCTTTATTTATTTACTTCGGAGGAGTTCCCCGCTCAGAACTGCTTCACAAATGTCCCTCGAGCCTCACCGCAGCCCGCCTGCCCCTCTTCGGTCGTGTCAGGGAAAAGGCAAAACGTGAGCGKTTTTTATTAACCCCAATCAGAAAAGCCAAGAAATGAGCATTTTTCAAAACCCCAAACAGAAAAATAAACCTTCAAGAAACAAGCACTTTTCATAACCTTAAAATCCAGTGTTGCTGCCCTTGATGAAATTAGTCGGTGTGGGCAGGAAGAGAACACGTTCCCATATTTAAAAAGCATTGACAAATCAGGGTACATTGCTGCTCCGAGACACTAATCGCGACTTATTTTCGCCAAGCATTAGGCAGGAGTAGTCGATATTAAAGTGGTCTTAGTGAAACTTTAAGGATTCCTGTCTGCTTTCAGAATTCTYTGTGAACTGATGTTATCTAGAGTTTATCAGCGAGGAGAGCTGGAGTTGTCTGCATCCGCTCCCTGGAAGCTGCCACAGCCTCCAAGAGCCTCCCCCGGTCCTGCCCCTGWTCTCCATCCCTCTGGAATGAGCTCCTCTGAAGCAGAACTTCCCTTTATCCATTGTTGAAACTTCCATTAAAATGCAAAACCATACTAACCATCTACAGGCCTAAGTCCCACTCCTGAGCTTTCAGAGGTGCCTTTAGAGATGTCCATACGTGTGTCAGAGGTCATCCCTGAGGCAAAGGAAAACCAACAGTTACTATTTCCTCAGTTCCATGCCAGCATCATCACATGGAATTTAAAAACACACACAAGCTCCAGAAAAAGAGGAAATGAAAGTCTGCCACAGAAAACACCCCCTGCTTTCCTGCTCTGCCAAGCTGTTCTCTGTTTTCCACAAACAGCATCTGCCAGGGATCCAGGACTCAGTCAGCAAAGCCAAGGAGAGCAAGCACAGAAGGAGAGGAAGCAGTGTTCCTCAGGAAGAGCAGGTTTTACCGAGGCCACTGCTTTTCCTTGTCTGTGAGAGGGACGTAGATGACGCCCATGAGCTGGGTCTCMACGATGTGCCCGTCACTGGTCTTGTCGTACTGCATCAGCACCTGGTTCGCTCCCTCGGGCCCCACGGGCACGATCAGCCGCCCGCCCGGCTTCAGCTCCTTCAGCAGCTGCAACACGGAGAAATCCCAGTCAGCAGAGACAAAAAAAACCCAGCAGACAATGGGAATAATCCACGTGTGAGGGTCATGACAGAAAATAAGCGTCCGGTGGCTCCCTAGTTTTTTCTAGGGCCACTCTTACCTCCTTGGGGACGGTGGCTGCGGCTGCTCCCACGTGGATCGCGTCGTAAGGGGCCTCCTCGGGGTATCCCTGCCTGCCATCTCCAACTGCAGAGGGAAAACACGCAGGAAAGACTTTTGTTGTCATAACAACAAGAAGCATCAATGCAAACTGGAGGGACTTGGAGGAACAGAGCCGAGGCATTCCTGGAGGGAACAACCCTGGGATCGCAGGGAGCTCACCCACAAGCTTCACACGGCCAGAGCTGAGCAGTGTCGGATCATCCTCTTGGACGTTCCGGATGGATTCGTACACCAGCTCCTTGATGTGCTCCACGCCCACAGCTTTTCCCGTGGGGCCAATCTGGAAAGAACACCAAGAAGAGGTGTTTGACAGCACAGGTTTCAGTGGGAAGTGGGGAATTTCCAGGAAGAAACTCCAGAGCAGAGGTTCTGAACAGGAGGTGCAAACGCTGTGCCCCTTCCTTGGTTTGAAGGCTGGGCGGTCCCAATTATAGGAGCTAATTAAGGGATGTGCTTTCCAAGCTGGGAAGGGATTGCCATGAGCTCACCATCCTGGCGAAGCATGCGGTGAGGTATCCACTCCCAGATCCAACATCCAGCGCCTTGGCTCCTTCCACCAGCTGGTCCTTGAGCAGCTCCAGCGCRTGGGCGTGCTGTGGGGACACCCAGGACAAGGAGGTGGGAAACATTCTGGATTAGCCTCCTCTCCCAACTCTTGTTTCCTTGTTCTCTGACTTAATCACAGCACACCTGGCCTCGTGCCTGACACTTCCAGAGCGAAACTCAAGTGTCAGATCTGGAAGATCTTTTGCAGAACATMATTTAGGTAGAGGCTCAGGAATTGGATGTGAAACAGCAGGAAAAAAGGTATCATGAGAAAAAAGGGACAACATGGAATTCCCATCTAAGCACACTTTTAAAGAAAGAGTGTAGGGGAAACTCTTCTTAAAAAGAAAAATCCCTAAGGAAAGAAGSAGGATAATCATGCCCATGGGATGTTTCACTTTTCTACTTGAAGAAAAGTTAAGTATAGAAAGAGAAATAAAGAATTCCCTCCATTTCTGTTCAAAGTGGGAATTTCAGCTTACCATGTGCGGGGCGCTGATCGTAGCCTTGTAGCCTAAAAGGAAATGGGTGACACAAGTTATTTGACAAGGAATAAAATTCCCAACAGGAACAGTTCTTAATTCCCTCCTCCACCTTCCCCTAAAGATAGGAAAACACTAGAATCCCAGGATGATTTGGGTTGGAAGGGACCTGAAAGCTCATCCAGTCCCACCCCCTGCTGTCAATAGGGACACTTTTCACTACAYCAGGTTGTTCCAAGCCCCATCCAACCCAGCCTTGGACACTTCCAGGGACAGGAATTCCACATCTAGAGCATGGAGCACTGGCCAARGCACTGGCGGATGCTTCGTCCAGAGTAACTCACCAATGGATTGAGGAGAATCCATGTATGGGAAATACTTGATGTAGTGACCTCTGTCCGTAGCCAACAGCACATCRAAGACTCGCTGAGACTTAATGATCCCTTTTTCTGGGAAAGAAGGAAAAGAGAGACAGGGAGCACCGAAATCCTCAGTATTCCATCGAGAGGAGAACTGAAAGGGGAAGCACACTTCAAGGGAGTGTGTGGATCTGGGGGAATTAATGAGGCATCTGAGCGAGAGAGAAAACAAAAGGATGGTGGAAGGGCTCAGAACCGGGCTCAGAACACTGAGCCACAGCCCTTTATGYGGCTTATATGTAAGTCACACGCTTCCAGAGGCAGGGAAGGAAGGCGTGGAGAGGCTTTCCTGCCYCTTCTGGCATAACACCTTGTTTCCAGCTATAAATAGAACGAGTTCAGGCTGGGACAAATGGCGAAATTCAGGAATATCAACCCCAACCTTTCAAAGTGAGCWGTGTCATACGGTGTGACACTAAATATCCACACACAGTCATTTTATATCCGYACACTGACATTCCAGCGGATGCTGCCGGGACTCACTGTAGAGGTTGTTGACCAACTCCGAGTGCGTTTTYCCGCTGGACGTCCAGGCCATGGTCCTGGCGAAGAGCAGCCCCATGAGTGCCAGCACGGTGCCGAGCGGCAGCTGGCTCATCCCACGGACACGGCGGTGGCCTGCGCTCAGAGGGCGCTCAGAGCCACGCCAGAACTCCCCGTTTCTCACAGAAACACATCCCGCCCTCACTAAACCGTGACAAGTGTGACAGAGCCTCAAGGATGTCGCCTCCACCGCACCGTAGCACTTCCGCCCTGTGCCAACATGGCGGCGCGGCGGCGTCARCGACCCCCGCGCTGCGGACCAATGGGCGCGCTCGTTCTGCCGGGATCGCGCGGTGATTGGTCGGGATCGGGCGCGGGGACGGCGGTGATTGGCCGGGGTCGGGGCCGGTGAGGCGCGGGCGGAGCGGTGAGGCGGTGGGTGCGGGATCGGGATCGGGATCGGGATCGGGGCGGACCCTCCCTGTCAAGTCGCGCCCTGGTGGGATGAGAATTGCCCGGAATGTGCGCTGGCGTGACTCGGGCGGAGGGAGGGAGGGAGGCCTGGGCGGGCGGGTGTGCTCGGTGCTCACGGTGGGTTCCCCCCGTCCCAGGAGCCCACSATGAAGATGATCGAGAGCGTGGACTCCGCCGTGACCCGGTCCAGCGAGGACCTCTGGGCCGAGATCTGCTCCTGTCTGCCGCATCCCGAGCACAAGGATGCSGGCGATGCTTTCACAGACTCCTTCACGGATTCCTACGCGGAGGGMAGCGGATCGGGTGGCTCTTCCCAAGCCACCCCGAAGCCCTGGGCACCYCTGAACGACTCAGAGGTGTATTTAGCATCCCTGGGTGAGTTTCTCCCACTGTTGAGGCAGCTCTGTTTATGTGGTGTCCGTGCTGTGGTCAAAAAGTCTCCCAACTATTTAACAGAAAATCTAACTCATTTTCTTCAGCTCTGCCACAGAAAGGAACTTTTTGTCAAGTAAAAGCTGAAAAGATTGTTTTTTACCGCCCACCATGAGTGGGAAGCTGCACAAGCAATAGAACAGGTGGCAGAAATGGCTTTTAAAGCTTTTATTTCTACCAGAACTTTCATCTTGCCTTCGTTGCTGTTTTGCAAGAAGTGCAGTGAGAGTGATTTGTATTCCAATTTGCATGGAAATTGTGGGAACTCAGAGCCTTCGAGATCTGTGCCCTCCTCTGTGATTTCACGGAAGCTGAGCAGTAARTGTGAAAGTTATTAAACCCCAAAATGGGCAGAGTTGGCTGATTGCACAAACCTTATTTCCTTCAGAAACATTGCCTGAAAAATATCATATAAGGAAGATTCATGCAGGCTTGGAATACAGGGGGAAAATTATTTTTAAAATTAAAAATTAGTCTTGAAAAGTTAATTTCACTCACTTTTTGGTGGAGAAGTCCAGATCCTTCTCTTCTCTCCTTTCAGGAAAAACCCGTAACAGGGATAACAAACCCCTCTGTTCCCCTCACAGAGAGAAGGCTGATGAGGATCAAAGGCCTGTCGGAGGAGGTGACCTCCAAGGACATGCTGCRCACGCTGTCCCAGGCCAAGAAGGAATGCTGGGACCGCTTCCTGCAGGAGAAATTCGAGGCAGAGTGTTACGTTGAGGGCCACGATGCTGATGAGAGGTAACGAGCAAGTCAGAGGGAAGGGGTCACCATTTACCTCTTAAAAACCAGAAAAAGGTTTTTTGTTGGGCTGTGACACAAATACCATCTCCCTGCAGCTTGGAGAGCCTGCTGTGGGATTCCTGCAGCTTTTTGGGAATGYTCCTTGGGGTTGTGCTAGAGGGACACACAGAGCATGTAGGGGTTGAGCTTGCAGTGCTCTTCCCTGATCTTTGCACCCCTCAGACAGCGAGGAAGCAGCTGGGAGCTCCTCAGTGATTTCCCTCCTCACACTTGGGGCAGGAAAGGAATGGAGCAGAGGAGGGAATGTCCAGTGTGTCTCAGATGGGGGTTTGGGGTTGGTGCCAATCCTGGGATGAGATTTCCCTTCCCTGCCTCTCTTACAGCCCTTCTGCTCTCTCCCCCATTTCCCTCTCTAGTGATGTCAGAAGTAAGATGGGAGCCCTTTTCCTGAGCAATCTCCCATTCCCAATCACTTGGAAYGCTCTCCAAATTCCTCGTTTCTCAGCTGACATTTTCCATGATTGCTTCTGGCTGACAAGAAGATTATTTCTCTCCCTTGAAGAAAATATACTTAAGCCAGAACGATGAAAAATAATTCCTGTTTATAAGGAGGCTTCAGATTTTTTTTTGGTCCCTAGTTAACTTCAATGCGATTTATATTCAAAACCAAGCTTTTATGTGCTCTTTCCCTGTTTTTAACGGGTGAGGATGTTATCCATGWAGGAATTTCATTCCCTAGAATTTGACTATGAAGTTAGAAGTCACTCCTGAATGGTGCTGGGGTTTTAAGTCTCATCCACCAGTATAGTCAAAAAAGSCTTGAATTTCAAGTGCACAGAATTATGATGTTAGGCTTTTAGAGTTATACAGGTTCTTCAACCTTCCAGTGCCATTAATGCTCACACATTTTGAGATGTTCCTCCTGCTTTGGTTTTGTTCCCTTCTCTCTCCACCCTGTATTCTCTGATCTTCATCACAAAGGAGGGAGTTGGGTGTTTGGTCTGTTTGGACAAGAGTTTTTTTACTCACAGTCCACAAAGCTGAWAACTCCTGGAATCATGGACTGGTTTGGCTTGGAAKGGACCTTAAAGSCCATCCAGTTCCACCCCTGCCATGGTCARGGACACYTTCCACTGTCCTGGCTTGCTCCAAGACCCRTCCAACCTGGCCTTGAACACTTCCAGGGATCCAGGGGCATCCTCAGCTTCTCTGTGCAACCTGTGCCAGGGCCTCCCCACCCTCACAGGGAGGAATTTCTTCCRAATCCCATCTAACCTTCTCTTTGCCAGCTTGAGTCGGAGTCTTTGGCTGATGAGACAGAAAGGGATCCTATGCCAGTATTTTTCGCTGAGAGAAATCAGCGTAAAAYGTGTTCTAACCACAGTTTAAAAGGCCCCACTGCAGGAAATGGCTTTGTGGAATAGCACAAGGATCAATCCCATGCCTGACCTCACCTGTGGGAGTGGCAATGCCTGCAGAAGGGTGGGAAATACCTGTGGAGGCTTTTCCTGTTGCCTCTCTCGTGCATCCCTTCTCTGTCTCCCGCTAGTCTCACAGTGTCCCTTTGCTGTCCCCAGCACACTGGAGCACCTGAAGCGCTGGCTGCAGCCTGACAAAGTGGCCATCAGCTCCGAGGAGGTGCAGTGCCTCATCCCACCCGAATCACAGCCGGAGAAGCCGGAGGCCGAGGAGGAGCCTCCGACTGCRGAGCAGTGAGAGCCCCCCGTGCCCGGGGCTGCCTCTGCTCCCAGCCCCCAGCAGCTTGGACCCAGACACAGGAATAACAGGGAGATGGGCACAGAGCAAATTATCAGTAATTGAAAAGCAAATTTTAAAAAGAAAGAAGCCCCAGCGCACCAAATTCTAGCTCTGGAGCTCTGCAGACAGTGACTGGCACTGGCAGGGATGAGAGGGAATGCCTGTGACACAGGCTGAACTTTGCACTGACCTCCCAGCTACAGCCACCTCATCATTCCATCCTGGGTGTGGATTGTTTGGAATCCATCAGAAGACACATTAAACAGCAACAACAAAAAGCAGCAGCTGTTGAGAAGCACCAGAAAACATCACGGCCTTGAACAGAGCAGAGAAACCACTAAATCACCTTTTCTTCCTGTCTCGTACCTTTCTATTACTCAGTTGGGCATTTTTTCCTCCCTTGCCAAGTCCAGTGTGGTGTTTTTTCCAGATGTTTACTGTTTCAGTCTGACTTGGCCCCAAGACGTGCCAGGAAGAAGATGGATACTTCTCMCCTCTGTGAATTTGGGACCCTGAAGGAAGCTCTCACGGCAGTCAATAAATTGATGGTGTCAGTGATTTTGTAGCTATTTCACATTCCTTTCTGTAATGTACCCCCTAATATCCCACCTTATTCCCCAACTCTCTRTTAYAGACTAGAGGGGGAATATTTTTCCTCTTCCTGGTCATTTTGTACCTKTTCTTTGTCCCTTCAGCCTCTCCAGAAGAAGATCAGGTGAGATTCTGCATT
The DNA here is from genome assembly GCF_030028575.1 of Malurus melanocephalus. Classification (NCBI taxonomy): domain Eukaryota; kingdom Metazoa; phylum Chordata; class Aves; order Passeriformes; family Maluridae; genus Malurus; species Malurus melanocephalus. Next base: position 216,604 of record NW_026623809.1, on the reverse strand, counting down.
GGGAAATAGAGAGTGGTAGCCAGGGAGGCTACAAACAACTTGTTTTCATCACAGAACTGCATAGAATTCTCTGACTTGAAATATATTTAGTATTTAATGGTTTTGTTCACCATGCTTAACTCTGCAGAGGGTTATTTCCCTTTATTAATCCAAGAACCTGATTTTGTGTTGATTTTTTGTTGATCTGTGTGTTCTACCTTGGCTCCAACACTGGAGGTCGGTAGAGGGAAGCAGCACAGTCTGTCAGAGCTCCTTAGGAGAAATTGTGGTTCTAGGAGTTAATCCACACAGGATTCATACCGTGTTCATTGATGTATCTGTTTGAAAATACATTTGTAGGAGGAAATTCTTGCTGTAGCCTCCTCATTTCCCATCTCTGTACCCGAATAGAGGTGCTGCACTCTCAGTCACTGAGTCACAACGCAGAGATTGYTTCCACCATCAGCTTTCCCAGCGTGATTCCCACTCCAGGCTCACCTCCCATTCTCCATTAAAACAACCCCTTGTTTTTTTAAACCTTGAGAAATGTGGTGAATCATCTGAATGCCAGTGATGCACGACTCGCAAGCCTCATGTCTTGCTGGTTTGGTCATTAAATGTCCCTTTTTWAAATTTATCCTTAACGTCCCTTTTAATTTATCCTTAAGCTGTCCTTTATTACATTAWGTTTGTGTTCTTGTGCAAATCCCTCTCACCTGTGATGTTACAAAGCTGTGACAAAGATGCAGAACTCTGAGCYGTTCCCAGAAATGGTTTGTGCAGAGAAAGAAAGCAGCAGTTTCTCTGTCCCCAGCTGATTTCCCAGTCAATAAAATTCCTCCTTGTCGTTAGCAAGTACTGTGAGGATGCTTTGTATTATTTTATCTATTGTTACACACATCTGAGGAAGAAATGTATCCAGAAGAACTGTAGTGAAATAATTCCACAAATGTTTCCTTTAGAGAAGAGATCTGAGGGAGCAGTTCTTACCATTTCATTTGTAAAAATATTAACCATTCCAAGATTCTCTGACTTGCTTTATGGAAACATAYAGGGCAAAAGAAAATCCAACTGATYATTGTGAAGATTGAGCCATAATTTCTTTAAATTAATATGTTTGATGGAGTTAGCTTGTTTTTCCCCTCCCATATATAATAAATATTGTAATATGCATATAATTATTTATAATTAAATTATAACATGGGCAGAGTCTGTACTTTAATCACCATTAAAAAACCCTTAAAAACTTCATTACAAAATCACTGAGACTGTGATTAGGATTGTGTTGTATCCAAGCAGTGTTGCTGCAGTTGCTTTGAGTAGCAAGGGCTTTACCTCCCAATATTGGGGTTTATTTTGGGAAAAACATCCACCAAACAAACTCCAGACCGTGAGGCCCAGGCACGGAGCAGCCAGCAGATACAGGCAATGACTTTCAGGCATGAGAAATGAATAATCACAAAGGAAACAGCACCCCCTTCCCCTTTGTACCTTTTAGAGACAGCATTTTACCTTTTTCTCTGCATGAAACAGCATTTCTGGACCCCTCAAAGCCCGCAGAGACCGAGATCTTTTCCCTGTGTGGTGACACAGCCCTGAAARGGCAGGGGTTTGCTTTCAAAATGGRGCAGAATAAAGTTGTACCTAACATGGTTTGCCTGCTGTCTTCTCAGAGCCAGGTGTGGGCAGGGAAAAGGCTCCCACCCCCCAAACACCAGAAATGTGGTTCTTCACGAGCTTGGACTGAAGGGATCGATCCCACTGAAGCAGGAGCTGGCAGCACCCGCTGGTGATGCAGAGAATCACAGAATTCCAGGGTGGTTTGGGTTGGAAGGGACCTCAAAGCTCATCCAGTGCCACCCCTGCCATGGGCAGGGACACMTYCCACTATCCCAGGCTGCTCCAAGMTCTGTCCAGCCTGGCCTTGGACACTKCCAGGGATCCAGCAGCAGCCACAGCTTCTCTGGGCACCCTGTGGGATCCCACCCCTCACAGGGAAGGATCTCTTCCCGATATCCACTCTAAACCTTCMCTCCTTCAGCTTATGGCCATTAAATATTCCATCCTTTGATTTTGACAGTCTCTCAAGGATCTGGGTTAGCAAAACCCGTGGTTATTTCTAATGACCACCCTGGTGACATAGAAAAGAATAAAAATCCCATCAAACAGATTTCTGTACAAGATGGGAGGGACACTGGGATGCCAGGGTAGATGCCACCAGCACCTCCAGCCCTCCCATCAGGGACCATCGGGCTGGGCTGCAGTTTTCAAACCCATCCTGGTACCCCTGAGTCAGGACCTGGAATGGGACAGTGCCATCTCTGGGAACAAGAGTGATGCATCCTGCAGGCTCTGGAAGCAGCAGTGATGATGTCAAAGAAGGTTTTTCCAGGATAAGCCCATGCAGAGGGAAGAGCTGCAGCCAGGTCACCCTGGCCATGCGGTATCTGGGCCGGGATGGAGCCTGCAGTGTCCTCAGGGTGGACTCATCATCCTCGGTCAGCTCCAAAGCCGAGCTCTCCTCTCAAACCAGCCTCTGGCTCTCCTTATCTGATTGTTCTGCTCTTTAAAATTAACAGCAGCTCTTGTCAGTCGCTGATACAGAGACAAAGATGATTTTCTCCCTGCTGATTATTTGGTAGGGGTGAGCACTCCCCGCTGGATCAGCTCAGCCAGCTTTAATAACCAGCCCAGCTCCATCAGATTGAGATGAATTAATCACTGTCTCGCATCAAAACTCTCCATTTTGCAGAACTTCTGTGACTGCTCTCAATTTCCATTCCTCTTATCCCCCCCAGTACTCCAGCAGATGATCACTACTTACCATTTTCCCTTATTTAACTAAGGCTGACTCTGGTACCCTTTCTCATTTGGGCAATTCCCAATGGCTGGACCACCCCCATCCCATCCTACACTTGCCCCGCAGCTGGGCCACCAACACCCCGCTCATCCCTCACTCCACTCTGCCCTCATCCCACTTTCCCCCGTTCTTCCCTCGCCCCCCGGGCCGGGGACGGGGCGGGCGCTGCCGAACCCCGGGAGCTCCCCGCCGCTCCTTCACCTCCTTCCCTGCCGGGGGAATGTCCCCGGATCCGGCCCCGAGGG
>NW_026623809.1:198177-212954 GCF_030028575.1 Malurus melanocephalus | reverse complement strand
GCAGCCCCCGGTGCTCCCCGCAGCCCCCGGTGCTCCCCGCAGCCCCCGGTTCTCCCCGCCGGGATGCGGCTCCCCCTGCGGTGCGGGGCGCTGGGACACCAACACCGAGCGCCGTGGATGGGAACGTCTTGTTCCTCCGCTCGGGCAGCGGGGAAAACAAAAAATAGAGGAAGACAAAGCGAGACAAAAGAAGCCCAACACCACAAAAAMCGGCTGCGAACCGCTGTGCCGGAGCCTCCCGGCGAGCGACAGTCTGAGAAGGGAGCGCTCCTCCTCATCCTCACGGGAGCAGCGGCGGGCAGCGGGCGGCTCCCAGTCCTGGGCATCCCGGACCCCTCGGCAGGTAAGAGAGCTCCGGGACCGGGGATCCCTCAGCCCTGGACCCCCCAAAACCCAGCCGGAGCCGCGGGGTTCGGGATTTACCAGAGAGGGAGCAGGACCCTGGCGAGGCACGGAAGGGCTGGTTTGACTCTYGTGGGGACACAAAGCAGAATTAAAGAATTTAATTTGGCTTCAGAATTTTCGTTCTGTAAGTTAATGAGCATTTTGGCTCCTCGGCTGCAAGTTTCCTGGTGGATTTTGTGTTCTTGTCTCAGGCAGGGCACAGGGACCTGGAGCCACGGTTTTACAGCGTGCGCCCTATGAGWGCAGCTGGGATGTAGAAAACCACTKTATCTCTCRGGATAATTACATGGGATTCTTAATTAATGCTGGTCTGACTCTCCACTGGGGGAAAAGACTGTCCAGAACCTGGCAAGGGGGATCAAATAGTAATTTTGAGAATGTGGGGCTTGAAAGGAGCATCCTRCCAGAGATTCTCTTAATTCCCATACACTTTCTGCTGGAATATATTCTACCTCATCCCCTATGGCTGCTGGGAGTGGGTTTGTGGAGGTGCCCAGGGAACCAGGCACTCCTTCCTTCCCTCCCTCCCATCACAGCTGCTACAGAGAAAGACAGGAGAAGCTGAAACTGTGTGGGGAGTGAAGAAATAACCAAGGGGGTGAAAGAACCCAGTGGGAAGGGGTGGGGTGTGGTGGCAGGGAGAGATGAGGGAACGCAGGGGATGGAAAGGATGCTCCTGCCCAGCCAGGTGSCCAGGAGCTGGTGGGTCAGGGTGGAATTAAGTGGGAAAAAAATAAACGCAAGAAATGCGGGAGTGTCCTTTTTTTTCCCTGCTTTACGTCAGCACAGCTCCCAGGTCACTCTCCGTGAGGCTCTTTGAGCTGATTTCCAGGTCCTGCTGCCCCAGGCTGGCAGCTCCCCACAGATCTGTGCTGGCTGCTGAACSATTTCACAGCCAGCTCCTGCACTGTGCTCCCTACAGCAGCTCCTCTGCATCTGTCACAGAGCACCTTCACGCCTTCACTCTTTAAGCCAGCCAGTGCCTCAGCAAAGGCCCCTGAAGAAGGCCTGGMCTCCAGGGACGTCTCCTTCTGCCCAGAAATTCAACCAAAGCGTGTTTGTGTCCCCTGCAGGGCTCACAGACTCGTCCGTGCTGGGCTTGGAGCTGTGGAGAAGCCGCAGGGTCTGCCATGGCTCAGCCTCCCAATGGCTCCTGGCACAACGGCTCAGCCCCGCTCTTCACGGGCCTGGACCTGCTGCTGGAGCTGAAGCCGCTCTTCATCCCGCTCTACACCACGCTGGTGGCGGTGGCGTGCGTCGGGAACCTCTTCCTCATCCTCCTCATCGCCCTCACCAAGAAGCTGCACTGCACCACCAACTTCCTGATCGGGAACCTGGCGGTGGCCGACTTCATCATGTGCCTGGCCTGCGTGCCCTTCACCGTGTCCTACGCCTTYGAGGAGCGGGGCTGGCTCTTCGGTGCCTTCATGTGCCACTTTGTCACCCTGCTGCAGGCCGCCACTGTGTTCGTGTCGGTGCTGTCGCTGACGGCCATCGCCATCGACCGCTACGTGGTGGTGGCGTACCCGATCCGCAGGCGGCTCGGCCGCAGGGCGTGCCTGGGCCTCGTGGTCACCATCTGGCTGCTGTCGGTGGCCGCCTCCGTGCCCACCTCGCTGCACACACACTACCTGGACCTCAACGCCATCGGCCACGACATGGTCATCTGCGAGGAGTTCTGGCAGCACGAGGAGAGGGAGCGGCTGCTCTACTCGTGCCTGATGCTGCTGCTGTCCTACGTGCTCCCGCTGCTGGCCGTGTCCGTCTCCTTCTGCGCCATCACGCACCGCCTGCGCAGGAGGAACGTGCCGGGAGCTGCCCTCCGCCACCAGGACAAGTGGACCAGGACCAAGCACAAGACGTTCCGCGTGCTCACCGTTTCCGTGGTSTGCTTTGCCGTCTGCTGGCTGCCTCTGCAGGTGGTCAACTTCATCCGCGACATCGACCACGAGTTCGCCATCCTGGACAAGAGGTACGTCAACGTCATCCAGGTCTCGTGCCACCTGATGGCCATGAGCTCCGCCTGCTACAACCCCTTCATCTACGCCTCCCTCCACAACAAGTTCTGGTTCCACCTCAGCAGCTGTTTCTACCGCAAGAAGAGCTCCTGGGCCCTGTCCCGCAAGGTTTCCCGCTTCAACACCTGCTCCACCCTGGCAGACGCTCCCACCGGCGCCTCRGACAAGATGGCTTTGCAGTCTAGGTTGCCTTAGCTGGAGGGCCTCGAGGGATCGGGTTTGCATAGCCCCATATCCCAAACAATGGCTGGGACAGATCCCTATACCCCAAACCATGGCCAGGACATATCCCTATATCCCAAACCATATCTGGGACATATCCCTATATCCCAAACCATGTCTGGGACATGCCCCTATATCCCAAACCATGTCTGGGCCATATCCCTGAACCCCAAACCATGTCTGGGACATACCCCTATATCCCAAACCATGGCCAGGACATGCCCCTGTACCCCAAACCATGTCTGGGACATATCCCTATATCCCAAACCATGGCCAGGACATGCCCCTATAGCCCAAACCATGTCTGGGACAGATCCCTATATCCCAAACCATGTCTGGGACAGATCCCTATAGCCCAAACCATGGCTGGGTGTAGTAGGGGCTTCATTTGGAGCACAAAGACTTCACCCCACGCTTTATGCAGGAGGCGTGCCAGCATCCGAGCAAACACCCATTATGTGAAAAACTCTTTGGAGAGCGCACGTCTTGGCCGTGTAGGATATAGATTGTTCCTAAGCAACAGGCAGCACTTTGTGCCACGGGAAGAGGTCGGCTTGCACGGGGAGCCGCGAAATTGCTGTGCATTTATCCTTTTAAATTGTGGCTTGTTGGTGAAGGGACAATGTGGGCTTGGAAATGTGCGGATGGGGGCACGTGGCCGCTGACAGCAGGTGGCTGGTTTGGGTGTGACTTTCACTGAGAGTGACTTTCACAACTTGCTGGTGGAGCTGCCCCCACAACCACAGAGGGCACCCCAGTTTGTGCAGCCAGAGGTGCAGATGCAGCTGTGCACATCCATCGAGTCACTGCCGCTCTCCACAGCACTCAGAAGTGCTCAAGTGACAAGTTTGCTGGGAGTGTTGTCTCAAACTCTGCTTCCAGTGAGGTGGAAGTTGCTGAATGCCCACGTTTGGGGTCCTGCAGTGCAGGTGGGGATCCCGGTGCCAGGCTGCTCCATCCCAGCAGCTGCTGGATGCAGGGTGGGTTTGCTGGTCAGTGCTCCTCTGTGTCTCAGGCGCCTCTGTGGCCCCTCAGGCTGCTCTGTGCAAGCAGCACATGCAGAAGGCAGCATCTCTTTGCACCCAATGCCCACCTGGATTTTGACTCTTGATTTCCCAGGAGAAACCCTTGGGAACAGCCCATGGCACCACGTCCCAKGGTGTGGCAGCTCCTGGTCACCTGCGGCCATTGGCTCGCCATGAGCTGCCGTGCTCTGTGACCTGTGAAGGGACAGGACYTGAATCCCCCAGGTGCCAGGTCCTCAGCCCTGCATGCAGCCTGCCCGTGGCACTGGCTGAAGGTGGCCTCTGTCAMATTCCCACAGAGCAGCTCCCTCCTCATTTTCCTGCAGCTTCCCTGGGCCTGGKCTGCCCATCCCAGAGAAGCCAAGCAGGGCAGGAGGTGCCTGTTTGTTCTTCCTGGAATAAAGGCTTCCAGAGCTCGGGCTGTGTGTGTGTGCTGATGTGCATCCCACAAAAACCAGAAATCCTTGWGTGCAGCTCAGTCTCATCCTGGGAAGATGGCACCTCTGGTGCGTGGCAGATCCTTGGGGGTCAGGCTGGGATCAGAGCTGGACCAGGCTGCTCCAAGCCCTGTCCAACCTGGCCTTGGACACTTCCTGGGATGGGYCAGCCACAGCTTCTCTGGACACCCWGTGTCAAGGCCTCCTCACCCTCAGARCCAAGAATTTCTTCCCAGTGTCCCATCTAACCCTGCCCTCTGTCTGACTGAAGCCATTTCCCCTTGTCCTGTCRCTGCCAGTGTTGATTCCTTCCCTCTTCATTTCATTCATCCCAGCCTCTATTACCTCACTCTTTATTAAAACCCCTAAATTTCCCTAAATTACTCTTCTTGCCCTTTTTGTCTGTGCAGCTCCACCACACACTCACCCCCACCACTGCAACTATTTATTTGCAGAACCATTTAAAAATCCATATATCCATCCTGGACAACTGATCCACAAATAGGATGAGGTTTTCTCTCCCGTGTTTCCAGACTAAACCAGAATCTGCAGTTATTGAGCACCCACCCTCAGGTCCCCCTGCTGAGATRTTTGCTCATTCCCCAAATTACCTGCAGGAAAAAGGAAAATACTGTTTTGGGAGGGTGASCTAAAAGCTGAGTGACTTCTGAGAATAAACACAGAAATCCCGGAGCTGYAGCCTGTGATTCACAGAAACTGTGATACATAATGGAGAACATGGTTTGCGTYCTTAATGAAAGCAAATTAATTAGATAAATGAGGGAGGAAAACATGTTTGAAGGCTGATTCTGCAGAGCTTTCCTCAGGAARCTGCTGGAAGCTTTTCTCCCAGGAACCAGTGGGTATAAAGGGATATTTTGATATTAATCATCCTCAGTTATCAGGAGTTTAGCCCAATATTCTCCCTGAGGCCGTTTCTTCCTCCCAAACTCTCTTGTTRCTTGAAATGTGGTTGATAACRGTTGGAGTCAATGATCTTAAAGGTCTTTTCCAAYCCAAACAATTTCAGGATTCCATGACCCTCTTCTCCACCGGGATTTGGTGCCTGYAGCTCTCCGATCTGCCAGGACACAGCAAACACTGTTTGGGTGTTTACAGCTCTAAGGGGCAGATAATAGAATTCATTACAGCGCTGTTCTTTCGAAAGCACTCGAGAGATGATTATTTGGAGGAGCTTACCTACAAGCAAGGTATTATTCCCATTATTTGATCTCCATCCAGGTTTCTCCCACGGCTGCAGATGACGAGGCCCTTTGTCCTGCAGAAAGAATGGAGATGAGCATCAGCTCTAAATGCACACCAAGGATCAAGACTGTTTCCATGTGTACTCCTTGAAATTTCCTCCTTTGTCTCCCAATCAGGCACAGCAAACAAAATTARCTTGGTAATTTTCCACTGATTTTAGCCCCTCTCCCGCTGTGTTTGTTCTGTCTGGATGTCACCAGTGATGACAAACAGCCAGGAACAGAGAAGCTCCTCCACTGAGCCAGGATCACTGGGCAAATTTTGTTTGTGGAGCTGGAAAAWGCTTAGAAAATGTTGATTCATTTTATGCTGTTATTATTATTATTTTTTTTTTTTCCTGGTTTATTGAGAGCAATATTCTGACTCAAGCCACYGCTTCTGATGTCCTTGACAGGTCTTGCTAAATATCTTTTGCGTTTCTCTGAGCAGCTTCCACGGGATGTACAAACCATGGGCAACTCTTTTTCCCAAATCTTGGCTCCAGCTAAAGAGGTAGGTGCCACATACGTGAGGAAATTGGGCTGATTTTCACTTCTTTCGGCTAAAAGCAATATCTTTTGGCTAAAAGTTGGTACAGCTCAGGCTCACAGCAACGACCCTGGAATGGTTTGGGTTGGAAGGGACCTTGAAGCCCATCCAATTCCAGCCCCTGCCATATGGGTGTCACCTCTGTGAACTGCTGGATCTTCCAGCACTGGTGAATTATTGAAAGCAGCACAGCTGATTTATGGACGGACTCGCTTTCGACTCATCCCGAATTCCCCCGGTGCCTTTTCCTCCTCTGTGGCTGCGAGACGCTTTGGAGCRCTCGTACTTTAATTTCTGTGAGCGTTGCAAGCCCTCGCTGCAACAAATTAACCATGATTCCCTAAATCCCAGTTTGCTCCTCGTTCTTTTACTTTCTCCGTCATCCGAGACGCAGAGAAACTCTTCAGTCACCCGCCACGGTCACCGCGCCCTCGCCCGGGAATCAATGTGGCGTTTGCCAGACGGAATTCAGCATTGTTCCCCGAGGTGACGATGAGGGATGGGGTGCCTTGTACCAGTTCCCAAAATCCTACAGACACATCCCTGGTTCGGTGCCAAGGATGGAGCAGGGCTGGGAGRCACCCCAAAATCCCCACACTCACAGCATCACTTCACTGCACGGTAATGTCCCATTTCGGGAGCAATGCGGGAAAGCCGGGCATTTCCCGCAGCGGGGATGGGSTCACCCCGCAGCCCCTGGCAGCACAGGAGGTATGGGGATGCTCCAGCCGGATCCCCCGCGCAGGGGATGCTCTCTTCCCCCCGATGCTCCATCCCAGATCCCGGTTGGGATGAGGCCGACGGGCGCTAATTCCGTAAATGAGGCGAGCGCTGATTGCCGCGCGGGGAAGCGCTGCGGAGCGGCTCCGCGTTGCCATAGGAACCATCCAAGAACCCCCCGGGAAAAGCCAAATTGCTGGATGGAGGCGGCTCCTGCGGCGGGGACACCGGGGGGCTCTGCCCGGTCACACCCTCCTGCTCCAGGAGGGAACCAGGGCAGCCTCGGGAGGTGGAACACGTCGGCGAGGATGCCTATGGCTCCAGGGACACCTCGGAGCCCCTTCCTGTGCCTAAAGGGGCTCCGGGAGAGMTGGAGAGACACTTTGGACAGGGGTCTGGAGTGACAAGGGGGAATGGCTTCCMACTGGGAGAGRGCAGGATGGGAGATTGGGCAGGAATTGTTCCCTGTGAGGGTATTGAGGCCCTGGCACAGGGTGCCCAGAGAAGCTGTGGCTGCCCCTGGATCCCTGGAAGTGTCCAAGGCCAGGCTGGACAGAGCTTGGAGCAAGCTGGAATAGTGGAAGGTGCCATGGGGGACAAAGGGTCCCTGCAGATTTTCTCAGGGCTCTGAAGGGAAAGTCTGCATTGCTGAGCATGTGCGTGATGCTGATAAAGCTCCCAAGCTCTGGACCAGGAGCCTTGCAGCTCTTTGTCCCAAAATGTGGCAAAAAAAAAAAGAAAAAGATATTGCAATAATGTCACTGGGTTGCAAACAGAGCCCCGTGAATCAAATGGATGAATTTTCAAGATCTACCCTCAAACTCACCCCAAGGCACAGCCTGGTCCTTCTCACTCCATCAGGAACCGTCGCCTCCTGGGCCACCCTGAGCTCGAAGGAATGCCTGGAAATATCCAGGCAGGTTTACTGATGCTCATCCCTCCTGCATTAACAAGAAATCTTAATTTTCCCCTTTGCCACGGGGCGTTTCCAGGCTGCCAGCTCCTTCCTTCCATCGAAGGCGACACAGTCCCCGGCTCCCCATAATTATTTACATGTGGGCTGTGTTTATTGGCAATTAAACGGTTCGGTGGCTCTGAGACATTAGTCTCCTCTAAACACGCTGTCTGCCAGATTACTTCCTGCCAGCAGTCCCCGTGGGATGGGCAACTCTGCCGAGCCCTGCGGGGCCGCGTGTGCACGGGAGGGAGCAGCTGGCACAGTCCCCCCGGAAAAATAATGCTCTGACGGAACAGGTTTGGAGCTGGGAGCCAAGGGAGGGGCTGCGGGAGTGTTAAACACCGGGCAAACGGGCAGATCCGAGCCCTGGAAAATCAGAGGGGCGGCAGAGACAGGGAGCATCCCAGCCCGGAGCCGGGAAGGGAGGGATGAGACAGCCCGGGATGGGGCCGTGGCACCGGGAAGCGCCSCCACCCAGGCAGATGTCCCAGCCCCCCTCACGGAGGATGCTTCCAGCTCTTCAAAGAGCCGCTGAAGCGCCGCAGGGCTCGCCCTCGCTATTGCGAGGCTTTGTGGAAGGGATTTTTCACCAGGAATTGTCTGCAGCCGGCGAGCGGAGCGCGGATTCCTGCGGAGCGGCTCCGGGAAAGGCTCCGGCGGAGACTCGGAGCYTCTGCAGCGGCATCGTCCTGTCAGCACCCGCAATCCGCTGCCGGAGCCGGGCCCGGCCCCGGGGAGCTCTTTGTGAGCGCTCAGCACGACAGCAGCCCCGTCCCTGTCCTGCTGTCAGGGCTCTGCCACAAACCAGATGTTTTTGTGGCCGCCCCGAGCGTTCCCAGCTCCTCATCCCCATCAGCTGCTTCCTTCAAAGTCCCCAAYCCCACAGAACAACTTGATTCTGGATGGGGCTTGGAGCARCCTGGTGTAGTGGAAATTGYCCCTGCCCATGGCAGGGGATGGGTCTGGATGATTTTTAAGGTCTGTTCTCACTGATATCGTTCTGGGATTTTTCCCAAGGTCAGACTTGCTGGGCGCTCATCAGCTTAACATCCACATGGATTTGCTGATGATCAGGAAGTGGGGTGGAGGTGTGGGATGAGYGAGCAGCATGGGGATCCAGATACCTGCATGCCTTTATTCTGTTTTTACACTTCAAATCTCAGCCCTTTGCTGCTTCCCTCTGCTTGGCCTCTTCCCGGGTCAGAAATGAGCCTGAACCTCCTCAATTCCACTCTGCTGGTGGCAGGAGATCTGAGGCCACAGCCAGCCASGCTCTCTGTCCTTTACTCCTCACTCTGGCACCTTAAAATTCCTTCAAACCGTGGCAGCCTCAGTAGGGGTTTCCTCAGGCTTCCCACAGCCCTGTTTTCCTCCTCCCCTGATGCTCCTCAACAGCAACCAACAGGATTTCACTGGCTGCTTTGAGCTTCTTCCCAAGTCCCCGGTGCTTTCAGGAGAGCAGAACATCTTCAGGCCCCAAAGTGTCCTGTTGTTCCCCAATCCAAGCTCCCACCAGCAAATACCACTCACCAGAGCCTCTGAAAGGTGCAGTTCCCATACAGATCCTGGGCCTCGCCAAGGAGCTCACAGATAAACCCCGATGGAGATTTATTTTAGTGCCCCTCATAGCTCAGCAAGGGCTCTGTGGCTCCCATTAGCACTTTGGAGGGGTATAAAGCGAATTCCTCAAGTTTCTTGGCTCAAAATCACTTTTAGATTTTCTGAAAGGAAAAGAAGATGCAGTTTATAATCGTGGGTCTGCAAAGGGAAGTTTTTGGAGACTAAAATACAAAGTTTGGGTTTTTTTGTGTTTTTTTTTTGGTTGGTTTTTGTTTTTGTTTTTGTTTTTGTTTTTGTTTTTTTTTTCTAGAAGAAAAGTAAGCCACCTTGTCTGGCTTTACAGGCCAGTGGAAAACAGCCCTGGAAGATTTCCTGACATGAAGAAGAGGTTGGATATGACCAAGGCAGGAGACTCCTACCTGTTACCTGAGGTGGGATTCCAGCTGTGCTTCCCAACCCTGCGACCAGCATCCTTTGGGATCCTAAATGTGGGGCAGCTCTGCTGAATCCRGTGGCAGCAGCACCGGGGAAAGGGCAGGTGAAGCCCCACAAACCCTTCCCATCCAATCATGACACTTCTGATTTCTCCTCTTTTAACCCAAAAACTTCCAGGGATAAGGAACACCACGTGGAGGCACATGGGCCCTGGCAGAAGGTGTCTGACCGACAAGGTGTTCCCTCCTCCCTCCCACTGGCRCCGGGCCTGGACATATTTTGCTCACGATGCAACTTCCATTATTTCCATGGCAACCATCCTTTGTCGGGGCTAAAGACTGGAGATTTTTTTTTTTTTTAACAGCTCCCCGTTTGCCGATTCAAGCCCCAGAAGGAAGCAGGGAAAGTTCTCATTCACATGCAAAACAGCCGCGATAAAAGCCGAGGGATGTGGGGTGGGGGCAGCGCTTGGGCACGGTGCTCTTCATCCCAGCCTTCCTCCTTTCCTTGCTTTACAGCTGCCAAGAGCCTCATCCAGGGATGCTCTGACACCCTCTCAAACCCACCCATGGCASGGGGTTGGAACTTGACCGTCTTTACGCTCCCTTCCAACCCAAACCATTCCGGGATTCGGTGAATACTAAAATATCTCCACACACAAGGGACCCATCGGAGACGCTTTCTTTTGGCTYTTCCCAAATCCTGCCTGCAAGGGGAGGAACATCCCGAGGTGGTGGTGACTCTCATGTGCCAGGAGGGAGGCTGGGAGCCAAGAGAAGCAGAAGCCAGGCTGGTGTGACGCTGTCTGCAGGCGTCAGAGCAGCCATCCCTGGCACCGCTTGCGACCGCCGCCTTTCCCCAAGCTTTACTCCCACTGGATCCGGGGTCAAGGCTGCCAGCCAACGTGGCGACTGGCAGCCTTAATGCGTTTATTTCAGCCCCACTGCCTGGCCAGGCAGTTGGTTATTGCTGCAAAATCCACAGGAGAAGACCCACAGCGAAGAGGAGAACCTGACACACACCCTGAGCTGAGCCTGGGGAACAGAGGGAATGTGTTCCAACGCCTTGGCAGAGTCACGCTGCCAAAAGCCAGCAGCTTGGGGTTTGGAAYGAGGCTTTGCAGGTAAAATGCTGGAATTAGTGAGGATGACACGTGAAGCGGGGTTTTTGGAACAGCAAAAGTTCCTTACCTATCTCGCTCCCTGGTCCCCAGCTGAATAGCAAAACAGCTCCAAACTCAAAAAAATCCAGCAGGAGAAGAAGTGACTAAAGACAAATTAAAGCACAGTGACATTGTGGTACGTCAGGGGGGATCACAAGTTTCTGTGTCACAAGGTGGGATTAAACTGTTGGGGTGTTTCCACGTGCCTGGATGGGGATCTACAGGGAGAACACGAGAACAGCGKGATCAGGGATGGGATTTATCAGCACAAAATTGGAGTGAGCAAGTGAGGAAAAAGCAACCCYAATGCCAAAACCTCAGGTGATTCACGTGGGGAAGTTTGGGGCATTCAGTGCAGAAGTCAGGATTAAAGTGAGAGGATTAAAGGAGAATTCAAAAGAGGGAAGATCCCCTTTTGATTCTGCAGGGTAACTGCATGTGTAGGGATGGAAAGGTGGGAAAAGGAGCTGCCRGACTGGAACAGATCCAAACCAGCTCATAACCTCATGATTTCCTTCTCGTTTCTACCTGAGCTCCTGCAGCCATCCCCCTTTCCCTGTGCTCCAGGGGATGGCTGGACCCTGCTCTGCACCTCCCACTTCCAGTGCCTGCTGTCAGCTCTGGAATCTCCTCCTGATTTATTCCAGCCTGGAGAAACACCTGACAAAGGAAAGAAATGATACACCTGCAGAGGGAGCTGATTTTTTTTTTTTTTTCTCATTCTGCTTGTCCAAAGCTGCCATGGAGAATTGTACCTTTCGCCACAGATAAAATGAAACCCAAATAACGGAAACCTGATGGATTTCTCATTTTTGCTGCCCTGCAGACAAACGTCTGCCCAAGCTACAAGGCTCTACCTGCATTAAAATCCTCCTCATGGCGAGGTAAAGGGATGTGGGAGCCTGTTTGCTTTATTTAARGAGAAAAGGGTGATCAGTGATGCCCAGAAAAGCAGTGAGAGAGTCAGAGAAAGGCAAAATCCTGTGCACAGTAAATTAGTTTAAGGGGASAAGAGACAGAAATTTAAYACAGAGAACAGAAGCTGCAGCAGACAAACAAACAAGGGGCATAAACCTTTAAAACTACTGAGAAATAAACATTTAATTAAAAACTGAATCAGCGAACAAGCAGGAAATGTTCCCAGAAGCAAAGTCAACGAAGTCTCACCAATTTATTCCTAGTTAGGGAGAGGTGGAGGTCAGGTTTAATTACAGCTCAGTCCACCCTCCACCAGCAGCATCTGTTTTACAAAACAAAATCCGACTCCTGGCTGGAATTGGTGCCTTTGGCTGGAGCACAGGATGGATCTCCAGCTCTTCCCCCSGTGCTCACCGGGCACCAAAACCCCTGGGGACAGACAGGAACGCTGCCGATTCCAGAGCGGGCACAAGGACAGCAAAGCCAATTTCTGACCCGTTTTTTTTTGCCTGGGATCGGTGCCTGCAGATTCAGGACACAACCAGGAGCTCAAATCCATGAAYGTTCCAGTCATTGCACTCATACCCAGGCATGACCCCCTCAGCAAAGGTACAAATCCCTCAGCCCACACTGTGCTTGGCTACTCACTCCAAGAATGGGCTTAGATGCAGCTCCGTGCCCTTTCTTCAGAAAAATCCTGAAGAAAAACCCTAAAAAAGTGGGAAGGAAAATGAAGAGAGGAATCTCAGAAAGCTGCCAGCTCCATAACCCATCCCTATGAACTCCACAGCATTCAGGAGACTGTTTTGCTACTTCTCATCCCATTTCCCTATGTCCTGTAACGTGTTCGGCTCTGATGTGTCCCTTCTCCATGTGTTGCTGCTGCTCTGGCAATTAAAACATTAATTAATCATGACAGAAACCGATTCATGGCACCTTCGTGTTGTGGCTCAGCATGAGGGGCAGAGGCCTCTCCAAAGACAAATAATCCCAAGGAAAAGTACTAACAGGCTAATTCATAGAAAAACTTTATTAGAAAYGAGGACACAGCCTCCCAGGAACATCCTGTGTTATCTCCCAAACTTTTATGATTTCAGAGCCATAATTAAATACAAGAGCTAGAAAAAGTGTGTGCACAGCTATTAAAGGARGGAGAATTAATCCCCAAACCGCCATTGTTTCAAATACAGCTGGAGAAAGGGGTTTTGCACAGTGGTTTCCACGCAGGGACCCACGAGGCAGTCAGCTGGCACGTGGCCCGTGGGATTTGTTTTTGTTTTCCATCCTGTGGACCAGGATGGGCTTTGACCTTATTCCAAGTCTGTACTGCTTCAATTCAGAGAAAAGTGCAGAATTTGATGGCTTGATATTGCATCTGATACATGATATTAGGTAAAAAGTTGTACTTTCAAAGTTACTCAAAAAAACGGGTATTATCCTACCCCTAGTTATATTTCAAYGGTAAATAATAATAATAATAATWATWATAATAAWAAWAATAATAAWAATAATAATAATAATAAAACCCAGCGGTACTACTGACAAACAGTAAACTGACCAGCTTCATTTAAGTACCATCTACAATGAGAAAGTAAAGGATAAATGGGGTCTGGTTTACAAAAACCATTTTTTTTTTAAACTTACATGCACAACCCACCCAGGACCAGTTTAACAGCACTAAGTTTTAGTGCATCAACTGCCACGTTATGATCTCAATTCAATCAACGTTTAGTACAAAACCCAGAAAAGGAARAAAAATGCTTAAAATATATAAATTTCTCAGATTCCTTACAGGAGTTTTCTATGTTGGGCCATAGAAAAAGGATTTAGAGCAAAATAGAGATACAAAAGCTACTGTGCTCGAGCCAGCGGCGAATGTACATGGGAAAGTCGGAGCAGTACAAAAAGGATCCTAGTAGCAAAGGCAGTAGAGAGTATTTCATATAAACAATGCTGGCAAAGTAGAAAATCAGGAAATAATGCATAGAGGAGTGTGCTGCACACAGCAGCAAGGGCTGTGCGAGAAAGGCAGAATTCCCAGCGGCTCCCGASCGGAGCAGCTCACTGCCTGCAGAACTCGGCGGTGACGTTGGGCAGCGGGTAGGCRAAGAGGGAGAAGTCCAGGATGTATTTGGGCAGGAGATCCCGGATCAGCCGGCGCTGGGTGCTGCACAGGTGGTAGTGAAGCGTCTCGGCCGTGACGGGTTTGTACCAGGCCTGGCGCTCGGGGAAGCGCACGGACGAGGGYGCCTGGATGTGCTCCAGGACGTGCGCGGCATCGGCGTGAAGCCGCTCGTAGGAGCCGATGAAGTCGTAGCGGACGGCGCAGGGCTGGCACAGGTTGTAGATGGGCATCCAGTGCTCGTTCATGCGCTCCACATCCTCGTCCAGCAGGTACTGCAGGAACTCGGAAAAGGTCACGTCGTCGCCCGCCGAGTTCCCCGCGTTCTTGCGGTAGCGCCGGATGATCTCCACGCCGTACTTCTGCTGGTACTCCTTGATCTCCCCGAACTTATTGCGGTAGGCCGAGAGCAGCCTCTCCATGGGGTTCCGCACGAACAGGAACTTGTAGTAGTGCTTGAGGCGGTAGCTGATCTCCTCCGGCTTCATGTCACCCAGGAACACCAGGTCGTTCTTGTGGTCCATCTTGCCCCGCACGTCCACGCTCTCCAGCGCCCCGTCCAGCACCTTCAGGATGCGCTTCCAGTTGGAGCAGGCCACCTTGGGCACGTAGCAGTAGAGGAAGCGGTACTTGTCGCTGACCAGGAGGTGCCGGAGCACCGTGCGGCGCTGCCCGGGCGGCAGCTCCCAGACGCCGCGGGGCATGGAGCGCTGCCCGCACAGGGCKCGGATCGTGCGGTTCCGCGTGTCCCGCAGCACCTCCAGCTCCAGCTCGGCCGGCGAGTCCCGCCCGTCCCGCCGGGACAGCCCCGCGGGAGGGTGCGGCGGCGGTGGCCCGACCTGGGCGAGGATGCCGCGCTCGATCATGAGGAGGAGCCCGCTGGAGGCCAGGATGACGCCGAACATCAGCATGGAGGGCAGGAGCGCCGCGCCCGCCGCGCCCCGGGAGCGCGTCCGGCTGCGGCCCGGGGGGAGCGCCCGGCGGGGCTCGGCGGGGCCGGA
>NW_026623809.1:189360-198092 GCF_030028575.1 Malurus melanocephalus | reverse complement strand
GCGGTGACGGCGCGGGGCGGAAGAGGCGCTGGGACCGCCCCGCACTGAGCCCGCCCCGCCCGGGGCCCTGCGGCGGGGAGCGCGGTGCGCGGGGTGACCGAGTGTCGCGGGCCGAGGGGAYCTGACAGCCCATCCGGTGCCACCCTGTGCCCTGGGCGCCGACACCTTCCACCAGGTTGCTCCCAGCCCCGTCAAACAGGGCTTGAAACTTGCGGGGATGGGGCACCCGCCGCTTCTCTGGGCAGCCTGTGCCAGCACCTCATCACCMTCGGAGCCAAGAATTCCTTCCCAATATCCCATCTAACCCTGCCCTCTGCCAGTGGRAAGCCATTCCCCTCATCCTGTCCCTCCATCCTTAGTCCCAAGTCCTTCTCCAGCTCTCTTCAGCCCCTTTGTGCTCGGAAAAGGGCTCTGAGGTCACCCTGGAGTTTTCTCCCAGCCTATCTCCAGAACAAAGCTGCTTCATCCCTCTAATCACAGAACCACAGACTCATTAAAGTAGGAAAAGACCTCCAGGATCATCGAGTCCAACCTGTGCCTGATCCCCAGCCCAGAGCACTGAGCCATGTCCAGTCCTTCCTTGGACAACTCCAGGGATGGGGACTCCACCACCTCCCATGACCCCGGGCACTCACCTGCTGCTCCAGGCCGTGCCCTGGATGCGTGTGGCACTATCCCAGCCTCAGGATGCCATTTCCTCGGAGAGCCCTTTCCGAAATCATTGCCTCRGGATGCCATTTCCTCGGAGAGCCCTTTCCGAAATCATCCCACGCTGCCATTGTTCCCCGCGTTTTCCTTCAATGAGTTTCCCGAGTCTGCCACAGGGTCTGGGCTCTTAACCAGCCTTGCAGGGACTCTCTGTCAGGAGCTTTCTTAACATCAAGAGCAAACCAGCTTCCACTTACTTTCCTTTGATCAGGAGCCAAGAGCGTTTTGTCAGCCAAGGCAGACAAAGCACTTGGAGTGCAGCGCAAGAGCCTGCAGCTAGATTATTGCACATTTCCCGGTTTTATTTGGATGTAAATACAGCATTAGCTCTGGGAAGAGACCGATATCCGACCCTGCCACCAGCAAAGCTGCACACACACGAGGAGTTATCAGATTCCTGCTCTCATTTCAGAGGGCAGGTCCTGATCTGATCTCGACACCAGCCCAAATTGAAGCTGTGCCAACATATATAATCCGTGTCACCGAGACAAAAATCAATCCCTCCTCCTGGGGGAAAAGCCTGATCACAGCAAACTGCAAAGCAGCCRAGGGGAGTTTTTATTTTTCCAAAGGCATGTTTGTCTGGCACTGCTCAACCCTTTTTGTTCCTATTCCCCCTTAATATCTCTAGGTCAGGAGCAGTTACATAGGATAACCCAGTCATTCAGGACACACAGACAAACAGGAGACTGCCCACGAGGTCTGTGGAGGTTTCCAAAGGAAACTTGGATTTAAGGACAGGTCTGAAGAGCACAGGTATGGGGTAAGATGCAGAGTCTCTATAGGACCAGCACAGCCAAGCAAACACAGGGTTCGGGGGTTGGTTTGCAGGGCTAAACCCTGTGTCACCAAGGAAAATTAATTGTGGTTACACTCAATGTGCCTCATCAACACTCAGAGTAAGCACTAATTTGATTTCCAAAGCAGTTAAAAACCACCTCACATTCAGAATGTGCGAAACTACAGGAATATATTTCCCAGACAGATCGACCCTTTCAGAAAAGGCGCATTTAGCAAATAAAATGTCACCGAGGAAACCCAGCTTCAGGCTGCTGTGGTTTGCCCAAGAGTTTATACAACATACCACAATGTTGGAAGGGTTTGGTTCTCTCTCCTGCAGCAGAAGGGAAACCCACACAGCCCTTCCCAGGGAAACGCTCTGCCGAGGTCTCAGCATGATCCACAACCAGGGGCTGGAGCAGCAGCCTCATCCCTAAAATTACCACTTACAGGTATAAAAGGAGGATTTTTGTAACTCTTCAAGATGCCTCCAAACCCCAATATTCACCTTAAGAGCACCACAGCCTCCACCCTGGGCAACTGGAGTAGGAAATCTCCGGGCTTTTTCTTCACTGTTTACTCACACGAACAGAAAAACATCAAAATACATTACTGTTTTAATATTACATTATAATATCAACTGCATTACAGCGCATACAGCTGCATTACAGCCAGTCTCCCTGCAGCATTTATGCACACACAGGTTTAAGGAAGGCTGAAGAACTTACCTTGGCTGTCAGAAATCAGGAATCTGTATCAGCGTGACAAGGAAAAGGCCAGTTCCCAGAGGGGATGGAGAGAAAGAGTGAGRGATGCTCCTGTCCTTCCAGCTCAGAGTGGGGCTGGACACTGATGTCATCACAAACGCCCTGCCAAGGCTCTTCTGGCCTTTGGGGTGAGATCACGTATTTATTTTGGTCTGAAAAACTGTGAAAAGGACAAGCGGGTGAGGCCTCTGGAAAAGCAGAGCGAGAAAAAGATTCCTTTAAAAAATACCAGTTTGGGCCCATGCCAACTTCCCAGACAAGAACCAGGATGGTGATTCCTATCAGAGAACACCCCCCAGAGTCGGTTTGAGCAGCTCTGGATCAAAAAGTAAAACAAGCAAAGGAGAAGAGATCTGATGCTGTGGCTGCATGTCCAGAGATTATCCTGTAATTTGGTATAATAAAGCCTCTTATCCAAGGGGATAAGCACAGAAGCCGCTCCACAATCAGCTCACTACCGAGGAGGAGTTTCTTATCTCTGGAGAAAAAAAGCCTTTTTAAACAACGTCAAACACTCTGGATGAGAAATTCTGAGGAGATGGCCACAATAGGCTCACTCACAACACAAAAATCATKGTTTCCAAGGAAAACTTTGTGCTGRAGGATCTGGTTATAAATTCATTGATATGCAGTTGGCTGGACTTGTAAAGACCTTGCTCTGAGCTCCGTGCCTTAACTCTGAGCCCAGTTCCATACTCAGTTCCTCATGCTGAGCTCTTCTCCGCTGGGCACGACTGTGGAATCGCTTCTGGATGGAGCCATCCCGGGAGTTTCAGCTCTTCAGTGCCAGGAGAACTAGCAGGAGAACCAGCAGGCACCCCTGGCTTAGCAGAGGCGGTGACAGCTCTTCCCCCCCGGATCTGGGGTGAGGACACGGCGAGCGAAGCGGAGCGCATCCCGGTGCCGGGGGCGGCGCAGCCAGCGGGGCGGGAGCGGAGGCTGCGGGGCGGGCAGGCACGGATGGATGGATGGATCCACATCCCCCGGGATACACAACGCTCCCCGGGAGCTGCAGGGCTGTCACACATTCCAGCTGCGCCCGAGGTCGCAGCGAGGTCAGCGATACCGCAGGCGCAACGGGGACAGCGACTCGGGCACAACGCTCCCGCTTGTTTTCCTGCTCCCACATCTTCCTCCACAAAAATCAGGTTGATGCGCAAAGCCCATTGCCAGGCTGAGCGTTTGCAAGTTTAATAACAACCACAAGTCCCTTGTTGCACCCTTYATCCTCCCGCTGACCCATCTCTGATCCCTGCGATCCCTCTGAGCCCAGGGCTACGGGAGMACACGCAGCCAGCCGGGGTTTTAGCACCAGCGCTCAGTACAAACACACATTAAATTCGGCGCAGCTCCCAAACCTGTGTCGCAGGAGAGTCTCCAAGTCTCTTAACTCATTCCAGGTCTATCGGCTGCTCTTTACACGGAGCTTCCCGAGGCTCCCAGGCGGCTCCTGCGGGGCTATGATGAAGTCGTGACCGTGTGTGTGTGAAGTTCCTGCTGGAATTTGTAGCCAATTAATGTTTTTGTGGTTTCACAGGCAGCATGACAAGGACTGAATCTGCTCCAACACCACCAAAACCTGCGGCACTTCATCCCTGACACCAGAAACCATTGTCCCCAAGGCAAAAATAAATTGAAAGGGTCTCATAAAGACCCGTTTGCCTGAGCCCTCTTTGATGTTTGTAACATTCATGTGTCGGGAGTGGTAATGACCTGTGCAGGACGTGCTTTGCCCCAGGAAAACTGAGGGGAATACCGGGAGGTTTTGGGGATAAGCTGAATGAGAGGAGATCTGGCTGGAAACGTGGAGAAAATGATGCTGGAGGGGACAGACAGACATAGGAGGAACGGTGCCACCTGCATGGAGTCCAGGCTGGCTGACTCATAGAATCCCAGAAGCATTTACTTTGGAAAAGCCCTCCAAGATCATCATCAGGCCCTATCTTCAGTTGTGGTATTGGGGAAAACTTCTCAATATTCTGATTTTTTTCTTGTTCTTTTTTATAAGGTTTTCTGAGTATAACCTGGATTTTATAGGAAGGGGAGGTTTTGTGCCTTCAGGCCATCWTTGGTAGCATGTTATTTAAATTCTATGTAATCCCTAAAAAGCGTGTTCCTGASTATTCCAGAGGCACTTCCCAAGGAAAGTCTGAGGGATTATCATCAAGTCCACTGCAAATTCCAGCTGGAAATCCTGGGTCAATGAATCGTGGTGGCATCATTCCTGTTTTATTATTACTGATGTACACACCCCATTTGTTTTTCCATGTTTCAATTCCGTGTGTGTGCACAACAGGATCCTACTGGTGCTTTTATAAATAAACATRTACAATTAATCTGAAATTTTCTCCAAATTAGGCATATTTGGAAAGTTATTTCCAGYGTTTTCAAGCCTGAAATGTATCAGCATCAAGGTGGTTTGGAAATTAAGCATTGAAGGAAGAAAAATGAGGGAGGAAACTCAGGATCTAGGGAAAGGCAAAGAGCAAAGAGTAAATGAATCCCATCCCTCATGAAAAATTAATTATTATAAAAAYGACTTATTATAAAACACGAGCCATTGTTAATTAGATCAAAGAACTGAAGTGACTCCAGCAAAGGTTCTGGCCTGACATCTGTCCCAACAGGATTAATTTAAAATAAACATCAGGAAGAAAGAAATAAATCAGCCAGTTTGTGGCTCCTCTTGCTCTGGACCCCAGAATGCTGAGGCTTTCTGTTAGAGAGTGATGAAAATGGGTTTTTCCCCTCCTATCCATACAAAAAAAAATTGCACTGTTTCCTGATTATAGAAGAAAACTAATTAGGAAAGGTAAATTACAAGAAAATTTGCTCAAATATAAGGAAAAAAATGGGTTGGAAACAAGGGGTCTGGCCCTGGAAATGGGGAGCTGCTGCCTGCTTGGATTCCAGACCCACACACATCCCTGGGGCTGCTTTTGGGATTCCACATTCCTGAGACAGGAGATTCCCTCTGGGAAGTCAATTCCCACAGAGAATCTCAGCTTTCATCTCACRGGGAGGCGAGAACAAAACCCAACCGTGCTCGTTAACRTGCCATATMATTCCCTTTCTATAGACTAATTATCCYGTGTGCCACGAATCCAACCCGACTSATGGATCTCTGGCTGTGACAGGGTGGAACATTCCCCAGCCTGGGACAGGGAAAAAACATCTAATTGCAAAATCAACCTCATTCTGAGCACTCCAGAGTCCCCTCCTTGAGAAATCCATCTCTGTGGCCCAGGACAGCAGAAGATGCTGTTTCCTGCCAGGGTGTCATTTGTGWAGAAGGAAAAAGGGATTAAGTGGAGGTGAGGGAACATTCTGTGAGCTGAGAGCACAAATCCCTGCATGGCCTGGGTGGGATGTGATGTCCAGGGGCTCCTGCTCCGCTTCTTAAATCCTGGGAGCAGGAGGGGTTCAGGGGTTGGGTTCAGGGACCACCCAAAAGATGGAGGGGAAAGCAGAGCCACCTTTATGTGGCACAATCCCTACATATTAAAAATAAATGTTTCATTAAAAATGAAATGAGATGTTCCAGGGACAGAGGAAACCCAGGGAATTTGCTCTGTGCCCTGAGCCAGGCACTGATGAGCAGAGCTTACCTGCTGCAGAGGAAGSAGGGAGTTTTCTCACCAGCTTTTCCCAGAGTACTTGATTCTTCCACAACCATGACATTCCCAGTGCGGGAAGCAGAAACCCTTTGGGAACAGTCACAAACTGCTTCCTCGTGGGAAATGTGGCTACCTTCCTGTGCTTTTCTCCTTTACAGAGTGCTAAATGCTGCCAGGTGCCATCGTCCCTATCCCAGCTTTCCTATGACTTTGAACAGTCACTGCATCCCTGCTCAGGCAGCAGCACGGGAATAGCAGTGAGCAAAGCTATGAAAAAAAGCTGGATTATTGATTAAGTAGYATGATTATTAATTACATTATTTATGAGTGCAGGGAAAACAGAGCAACAAAGCAAATTCCCAACAACCTGGCTCGTTGAGGAGGCTCTCAGCCCCGCTTTGCTCCATATCCTTTCAAAAATCCCTCTCCATCAGAAGAGCTTGTTTGTTGTTTTCTAAAACAGCTATTCCGGTGCTGCTTCCGAGAGCAGCAGAATATTCCTGGAAAGGCAGGTTTTTTCCAGCCCTGTTAAATTGATTTGCTTTTAAGAATCACTGGGCGGCCGAACCGCTCTGGCTCCGGCTTGTTTGTGCAGAACACTCTGGAGAGGTTTATAGAGATATTAAAATTAAATATGAAGTCACGGAATAAATGGGGCCTCCATTCAGTGCGCCTTGTAAATCCAGTTTAAATGGTTCCCTTTATTAAATATCCTTCCCTCTTAAAAATGGATTAACTGCTCTCACTGGAGGCTCTGACAGAGAAGCCGTTGGATCCCTATGGCAACGCTGTGCTCCCACAGCCCCTCAGCTCCATCCCCGTTCAGGTATCCCCTTTATACCATCYCCAGTTATTAATCACCATCTCCCACTATTAATTACAACCCCGAGGCCGGCACTGAGCCCCGTGTCACAACTTTACACCATCCTGGTGAGTACCATCCCATATGGAACACAGGGATAGAGGCTGGATGCCTTCCAGGTGCACCTGGCAGCACTCACCTGACTCCTCCTGTGTTCTCCTGATTTTTAGGGTTGTTTTCCTTTTTTCCTTGCTTTTGGCCTCAGTCTCTCACTTTGCCCAGTGCGATTCCCAGTGGCACTGCAGAGCTCTTACCGTGTGTTCCAGGCTGCTGTTTGGAATTTAAGGAAAATTCATGTATAAAGTGGGGTGGCTGTGGCTGCTTTTGCCTGTGCCAAAGGAGCCGGGGACTCCCTGTGCTGCTGCTGCAGCGTTTGGAGCAGCACAGAGCAGCAGAGCCAACGCTGGCACACAGGAATTAGCCAGCATTTACCCATCATCTCCCTTCAAACCCCCTAATTCGGTGAGCCAAGTGTTTATCCCATATGGATGGGGTGAGAAGGGTTCAGTAAAATGAGGAATTGCCCACACTCGGGTCCCTGGAGCCAGCAGGTTTAAGGGATCTGTATCCCTGCTCCCTGTGTGGCACTGGCACCAACAATGGGACAAATCCTGCTCCTGGCTCCTGGCACAGCACATCCATGGGCAGGGACAGAGCTGGGTGGGTGCTGGAGCACTCTGTCACGTTAATGTGACAGTCCCAACTGCTCTGTCTCCTGGCTCGCAAGGAACCTGGCACAATTACAGCCAATTATAATGAGCGGCATTAAAGAGGCAGTTAAACACAAGCAGGAGCTCGTGGCTTTCGCTCCAGGTGGGAAGGAACTTGAGCCAGTCCTGGATGCTGCTGTGGATCTGCTGGAGAGTGAGGCAGGGAGGCCTGAGAAGGCTCCCACAGCAGCACCAGAGCAGCTGGCAGTGCCCCTGGAAAAAGGAGCTGCTCCAAAGTGGAACTGAGAGCCACACCAGCCTCCCTGAACCCGCAGGAAACCACTGTGTCCCTCAAAGGATTAATTCCCAAAGGTCAGGATCCACTTTTGAACATCCCCCACCCACCCAATGTGCTCATCCCAGTGCCCAAGTCTCATCCAAAGCCTCTGGAAGTGCCCACAGCCCCAACAACTCCTTCCCTGCACCCCAAGGGCCTCCTTCTCCCTGCAGTTCCCACAAGGCTSTGTCACCTTCAGACACTACACATGGAAATGAGGGAAATGGGACACAGCAGGTTGGCTCTGCAAGGTACCTGAACTACGGCTGGTCATCAAAACTTGCCAGGGGATGCCCAGCTGGCCAAAGCCAGATGGGATTCTAATGGCCACACAYCTCACTCTTCCCAGCCTGTGAGCCCACACCTTCCTGACATGTGGGGGACTCCAAGGACAACCTGTGGCCAACAGTGCTCTGTCAGGGTGGSAGCAGAACGTTCCTGGCAGCATCAGCCGTGATACAAGAGCAGTTTGCTGAATGTCAGACCCAGGAGAGCTGGATATGGCTCCRCGCGCCTCCCTCGGGTAGCAGATTTCAACAGTAAATCCAATTTTGTTTGACGTTAATCCCAACTTTTCAGCCCACCATAGATTATCCTTTTGGTGACAGCTAGCCTCGCAGGAAGAGCAGGGATGGGAAAGCTTTTTCCTGGTTGTCTTTGCAGCAGACTCTTCTGATGGAGCATCCACACCCGAATAAACACTGGAGCCGCCTGTGGGCCATGCACACGGGACAGGTTTCTGTTCCATTTCTGGCACCCACATCAYTGACGGCTCCTGGCAACCAAATAGCATTAAATCCAACTGGAGAATCTCAAACTGGTTCTTCAGCAGAAATCCCAGGCCATGGGGTCAGGAATATTGTGTTCAATGACCCCAAACCAGCTCACAAATGTAAATGTCCCTGGATGAGCTCCTTTCTCCCTTTCGGAGGAAAATTCCCAGTTGCACTCACTTCATCACCATGGTGGTTTCCTTTTTCAGGAATTTTCTTGGTTATGTCTCTGAGAAAA
>NW_026623809.1:122277-188195 GCF_030028575.1 Malurus melanocephalus | reverse complement strand
GGTTGTATTTTAATTCACTTCATAATTTAAGTAGCGCCTGTTTTGTCCACCAAGCGTTTCCCCCTGCTCCCTATCTCAACTCATGAACTCTTTTGTTAATTGTTAATTTTTTTTCTTCGCTCTTCTCTACCCAGTGGTAGTGGGGGAGAACGAACGAGCAGGTGTTGTGGGTGCCTGGCTTTTGGCCAGCATTATAAACCACSACAGGCAATCAAGAGCAATTGGAAAAAAGAAAGACAATCCCTGCCCACCCTGCTGCCACTTGCTATATTTCCATGGAACACCCAACATATTCCTAACCTTACAGCCCAAATCTGCACCCAAGCACTCTTAAATCCTGCAACCACAAGGTCCAGGTGGGAAGTTCGGGCAGGAATGGGAAGAACAGTCCAGCACTGGTTTGTTTTCTAAATCAATACAATTTTTCAAATTTATTTTTTAAGAATTACT
This sequence comes from Malurus melanocephalus, assembly GCF_030028575.1. Taxonomy (NCBI): domain Eukaryota; kingdom Metazoa; phylum Chordata; class Aves; order Passeriformes; family Maluridae; genus Malurus; species Malurus melanocephalus. The sequence continues at coordinate 187,745 of NW_026623809.1, read as the reverse complement.
TCTAATATATCTTTCTCACAGAAGGAGGGAATAGGGAATGTTCTCATTCCATCTGTAAACAATGAAATACAGATCTGGGAAACCAGGGAAGAGACACAAAAAAGTGCATTTTACAAAATTATCAACTAAAATATATTTTACATGTATTACGCTTCAATTTAAATTCTACCAACTGCATTTTTCAGTTTCAAAAAATATTTCCATATCTAATAGATTAAAAAAGCAGGAAATCTTTTCATTAGGGATAAGACATTTCAGTTCATTTACATGCTGTTTGCACAACAGCATCAGCAACCACGTGAACCTCAAACGTTCATGGCCTGAAGCAGATTCAACATGAGAAGAGTCAGGTTTGTCCTCTCCGGAGCTGGACTGGAGCCCATTATGGACACAGGGCAAGGATAATTTCCTGACTACCTGTAGAGGAGCCAGGACAAGGTGGGAGCAGGGGGAGAGGGGGCAGAAGGGGGAATTTCAGTGAGTTACTGTGGTTCCAAGGCTGGCTCTCACACCTGGCCGGCGGGTCTCCAGCATTCCATGTCCAATGGCACTGCCAAGGAGAAATGGCCACGGCATTCTCCCGCTTCAGGCTCGGGGCAAAGGAATCCCCATGGAGCCAAACACGTGCATTTAGGGCTTCCCATCACTTTCCACTCACTGCAGGGTGCAGCTGCTCYGCTCCCCCCACAGCTGGGCAGCTGCCATTCCCTCTGTGTGGTGGGAAGAACCAGCTCCACTTCTCCAGCATCCTCCCTCCCTTCTACGGAGGAAAGCCACTTCATATCCACCCCCAGAAGCAACAGAGACCACGTTCTCCGATGGCTCCTCGCACCCCTTCATCCAAGWGTCCCCAAAGTGCTGCCACTTCCCACCCCAACACAGCCCCACCAGCCCGACCACGTCATTCCAAGAGACCCCCAGTGCCAAGCGAATTGTTCAGGAGACATCTGGGCAATCCCTTTGACACCAACAGTATCTTGAGGTATAAGTGAGAGAAGATGCTTCACCTGCCAATTCTTGCTTGCACACCTGGGATCTCCCTTCCTGGAGCTGGGTGCTCTCCCTGGGCTACGCAGGTGGGAACAAACAGGAATTTTCCAGCAGGAATCATCCACCAGCTGCAGGGAGATGCCCGCCTGCTGCGGTGGCTGCCAGACCTTGTCAGCCCCTCAAGCCATCACATCTGGATACATCCCCCTCTTTGGTATGTARAGCAAATCTCTGGAGAACTCCTGTGTGCCTGAACTATTCCACGTAAGGAATTGGGTGCTGTGGGTTTTCTCTCCAGGCTGGGCAGGTGTGCAGCCGCCGGAGCAAGGTGACAAGCCCTGCATTCCCAGGGAGTACAGGGAATGCTGCTTCCACTGATAGGACATTAAAGCAGAACGGACATTCCACCCCGGAACACAAGTTCAGAAGCCCCAAAAGCCCGGGAAAACGCAGATCCCTCGCTTCAGTGAGTGGCTCCAGCCAGCAGGAATTGGGGTGGCRTGGGTCGGTTCTGCTGTACGTTAGTGCAATCTCGGGCTGGTGCAGTGACTCCCCGGGATGTGATCCTGTCCTTTGGTTTGCTTTGGGATTAACTCCAAGTTAGCATTGAGATAAGCTAAGGTCTGTCTGGGATCTAAGGTCTGGGATCTGTACAGGTAAGGCAAGAGGCAGGACCTGCGGGGCTCACACGGTCCATGCGAACCTTTCCCGATGCTCAGGTCCTTTCAGGAGCCACAAAGCCACTTTGGTGAGCTTGTTCGGACACCGGGATGAGTATGGAGGGGGAGAGGCTGCTGATGGCTTCAACAGCACTCCCAGGATCAGGACAGTCACGTGGGGAAGGAATTTTAAAAAGCCCAAAACACGCAAGGTTTTGCCACTTCCCCCTCTGGCTTCTTCCCACTGCAGACACACGGGGATAAGCAGGGACTGTAAACGACATTACAGGAAACAAACTGGGAAGAGAAAATCCAGGCCCCCCTGAGCCATCAGAGGAAGAGCAACACTTGGAACAGAAGAGGAAACACGGTTCTCCCCAGCAGAGCCCGCTTTGTGAGCTCCAAGCTTCCGAATGACGTGTGCCGGTGAGCGCTGGGCCTTGGGAACGGGGCACGAGATCTGCTGGGCTCGGTCAGGGAACACGGGACAGGCCCAGCTCCAGCCCCGTGCTGGGGTGTGACACCTGCCAGCCTGCCAGCTCCCCCTGCTCTGCCACGGAGCAGGCTCCGAGCCCCAGCCCGGGTGGTGAATCACAGAGCAGTGAGGTGTGGGGAGGGAAAAGACAAGGGACAACAGCGGTCACCTCTTCCCCTGATGGAGCAAYGCCTATCCAAGCACGACACAAGGCCATTCTGCACTCCCAAAGCTCTATTTTGAAGAAGCTCTCACCCTGGGACTCCCCAGACTGTCCTGTGGGACCAAGGAGACTCTCCTGTGCTCTGCCGAGGAACTGGGCACAGTTCAGAGCCTGAGAACCACCGACTGTCCCAGCCAGACTCAACCAACTCTGCACCGACACATCCCTTCTGCACTTCCCACCGTTCCCCCAGCCACGGCTCTGCATTGCTTTCTGGCTTTTATCCCCTGCAAACCCTCCCAATAGATGCAGCTCTACATACATATATAGATATAGATTTACTTATGCAAATCCCTATATCTATATACATATATTTATTTTTTAGGTATATATTTTCATTTATGCTTTTAACGAAGTGCTGTGCTTTCAACTGCTGCCTCCCTCCGCGGGCTCCGCTCCTGGCACACTCCTGAGTCCCGGGCTGGAGCGTTGGGTGCTCCCTCCCGTAGCAGCACGAGATGGGCCAGGGTGTCCCAGGCTGTGGGTGCTCCGGTGCCACCCGTCCCCGCCGCGCTCCCACTGAGGGCTGTGCTACTGCGGGTTCTTCAGGATGCGCCCGTGTCTGAAATCGTAGACGTGACGACAGAGGAAAACCAGCTCSGGGTCCGTATCCTCGGGCACCTTGCGGTGCAGAGGGGTGGAATACTCCTCTGAGGGAGGAACCATGATGGTTTTCCTGCCTGGGATCCCTTCGACTCGACGTTTTGCCAAGGCACAAAATCTGCAGGGCAATCACATTGAAAGTTATCAGAAAATCCTGGAATGATTTGGGTTGGAAAGGACCTTAAGGCTCATCCAGTCCCACTTCCTTCCACCCACTGAAGGACAGGGGCACCTTCCACTAAGTTTCACCTTGCACTAGCCTAGGTTGCTCCAGGCCCTGTCCAACCTCGCCTTRGACACYGTCAGGGATGRGGCAGCTTCTCTGGGCTGAGCCACGGCGTCTCCAYCCTCAAAGGAAAGATTTTATTCCTAATATCCCATCYAACCCTGCYCTTTGGTAGCGTGAAGCCAYTACCCCTTGTCCTGGCACTCCAGAYCCTTGGAAACACTTTCTCCATTTTTCCTCTAGGCTCCCTTCAGGTACTGGAAGGGGCAATTGTGTCACTTTTCCAGGCTGAACAATCCCTGTTCTCTCAGCCTCTCCTCACTCTGATCAACCTGACGGCCTCCTCTGGACTCACTCCAACAGGTCCYTGTCCCTCCTGTGCTGGGGACYATGAACTCATTCCCTCTCCTGCTGCCTGAGTCCTGCTGGGAGCCACAACTGGAGGATAAGGGGAAGGGGAGGAATGTGAAGGAGAACAAAGCTTTGTTCAAGGAGAACTGCAGGAAGCAGTACAAGTTTCTGTTTCCATACTGGTGGGTATCATACAGCACCAAAGATGACAGCAATTAACCACCTTGTTTTTACCACTTTGGCCTCAGTTTTTTAATTAACCCCTAATAAAGGCTCATGAACCAAAGTTTAGGAAAACAAAGGATTCAGGATGCCTTCAGGTGACCTGACCCCCAAGAATATGAAAGAATTCCTGGCAGTAGCTATTCCAGAGGACTGGGGTGCTACAAAGGAAAGGAACTGCTTTGATCCAAAGCTTGGGGATGGGGGGATTTTGTCTGGTTGCTTCATTTTTGTTTGTTGTTCCTGGGGTTAGGTTGGGATTTTTTTGTTTGGGGTTTTTGCTTCAGTGTTCTCAAAAGAAAGATCAAAATTCAGCTTCTAAAGAGGTTGTACACCAGTTTGTTTTTTTCAGAAATTCCAGCAGAGCCCTGGGCCAGGAACAGGCTGAGGAGGAGGCTTCAGACACCCTCTCTATGCAGGCAGGGCTGCACAGACCATGAGATGCACCCAGCAAAACTGAAGAGATTTAAAGCACTGGTTTGCATTATGGATTTGTGTCCATTCAACCCGTTTCCCTTGAGCCCTGTGCATCCATCACAGGATGGCAGGCTGGAATACGGACACTGGGAAGGTCTTACTGACAAAACTGCAATTCAACCAGCAAGAGTTCAACCATAACAGCCCGAGTCACTGCTCCAAAGGATGCTGCTGCCAAAATCCCAGAATCGGGTGACCAGTAGGAATGCTGGTATGTGTATCAGCAGGTTTTTGGGTAGTCTGGCACCTGTGTCCCACAAGRGATGGATATATAGGATCTCTTCCTACCTCACTTAGTTTTTAGCTCCAAGTTCCAGGTTTTCCTGAATTCCTGCTCCTGTCTTCCTTGAAACCACGTGCAGTGGTACCAAGGTCACACAAGCATCAGCATTTGGGAGGCCCTTGAGAAGAGCAGAAGAGGCTGGGGAGGGGTTTGGAGCACCAGGAGTAGCTGAGGGAGCTGGGAAAAGGGCTCAGCCTGGAGAAAAGAAGGCTCAGGGGGGACCTTCTCACTCTCTACAACTCCCTGAGAGAAGAGGGAGGGGTTGGGCTTTGCTCCCAGGGAACAAGGGACAGAACGAGAGGAAACAGCCTCAAGTTACACTAGGGAAGGTTTAGGTGGAATTTTGGGRAGATTCCCTCATGGAAAGGGTGGTCAGGCCTTGGAACAGGCTGCCCAGGGCAGTGCTGGAGTTGCCACCCTTTGAGGGATTTAAAAGCTCTGTGCATGCGGTTTTGGCAGTGCCAGAGGAACAGCTGGACTCTATGATCTTAAGGGTCTTTTTCCAACCCAAACAGTTCCATGACTCTACAAAAACCAGACCTAGAATCGATCTGGATTGYGAGAAGCCCCCAGCCTGCAGCAAAGAGAGCTTCACCACTCCAGCTCCAGGCAAACCACAGCCTGCAGGGTTGGGACAGCTGGACGGCTGGAAAAGGGCAGAGGGAGAGAGGCTGGAGGCAGGGGGAGGTTTGGGAAGAGCAGCAGGYTCACAGCTCCACCTACCTGCAGTACTCTGCGAAGGTCAGCACGTAGCACTTCTCCTCGATGCAGGCGACGCTGTTCTCGTCCTGGTGCCGCGACGCAAAGATCTCATTCTGCGAGAGGAGAGAGGGACAGGTCACCTGCAGGGACAGGACCAGCCCTGCACCTCCACCCACCCAGAGAGGGAAGGGCTACCCCTGCACCCTCACCCACCCAGGGAGGGAAGGGTCACCTCTGCACCTTCAGCCATCCCCTGAACGTGGAGTCACCAAAGCGTGCCCACAGTGAACACTTCTTGTCCAATCACTTCCTCATCCCAATTCAACTAAAAAGGCTGGTTTAGTGAGAGAGGGAGCAGCAGCCTTTTACAGAATCATGGACTAGAAYGCTGGAATGGTTTGGGCTGGAAGAGACYTTCAGGATTATTTTGTTCCAATCCCAGCCATGGGCAGGGACACCTTCCACTACTCCAGGTTGCTCCAAGCCCTGTCCAAYMTGGCCTTGAACACATCCAAGGAGGGGCAGCCACAGTCTCCCWTGGCAAACTTCAATTTTTCCCAGAGTAATTTAGAGTATTTGACTCTGCAGCAGGCAGGATTGGTTAGACACAAGGTAACCATGACAGAGGCACTGAGAAGAATTTCTGRTGTGGTTAGATCAGCAGATATCTCTGGGAACAAGGACACCCTGCACAAGTCTGGAAGCATTCCCTGCAGGCCMCATTTCTGCTTTGCTGGAAGGGAAGACTCACAAAAGGGTGAACATTTGGGGACAGGGTTGATCAGGGACACTGGGAACGCCACACCTTGCCTTCTGCACCTTGGGGTTCTGGTTTACCCCTTGAGTCAAAACTACCTGAGTCACCCTGGCAAGCCCAGCCCAGCATTCAGCCCAAGCTCTCATTTGTTTGAAGACTTGTGTAATTAAGMGGGTTTGCAAAAACCTGGCTTAATTCCTCCTGGCATTCTCCCTGGACTACRAAATGCAACTGGATACACTAATCTTTCATTTATAAAGTGCCACGTTTTTGGTTTACAAACTCATCTGTGCCCTGCAAGCCAGGCAGGTGCAATTCCCTGGCTGCTCCCAGGGTGTCCTGCTCTCACCCCTCCCTCCTTTTATTAAAAAAAGTAATAGAGCTGAATAAATCACCAAGTATTTAAAATTGAGTTGAACACAGCAGTGAATTCTTCATTCCCAGTTAGAACCAGCTTGTTCTGTCACCCAACACAAGCCCATGCAAAGCAGAGCAARGCGTGAAGTCACAGTGATTCACACGCTTTTCCTTTAAAAAGCAACTCCATTATCCTGGCACAGCATCCTCAAGTCAGACTTTAGTTCTCATCATGAATCTATCCAGGATTGGATGATGCATCCACATTTCTGCACAAAACTAACACGTTTAAGAAGCAGATTAAGGGATTTATTAACAGGCTGCACACGACACAGGCACTTCAGTTGTCTGCAAAATGGCAGCAATAGTTTTTGCATCAAACTCTGCAGTCCGGTAGGAATTAGAATGTTCTTTTGAAAAGATCTCGATCCAGTATAAACTTGTTCTTCCTTAATCTTAAGGTAACACTCAAAATTACTTTTTACTTAATACGTGGAATTTTCTCAGATTAAAGGGAGAGGTATCAACACACGGCAGTTTCTGTTAGAGCCTCCATACAAGGAACTCAGCAGCTTCTGTAAGCCCAGAGTTTCTCTGCAGGACAATAAATCTGTGGGAAAAGCCCATCTACAGGACAGCACCACTCAACACATCTGGTAACAGCTGCATCACAGCCAAGAGAGCTCTGCTGTACTCAGCTTGAGGCCACCCAGGAATGCAGGGAGATGCTTGGGGCAGCCCCCTCTTCCCACAGGAGCACAGCCAGCCCAGGATACCCCAGCCCTGGCTCTGGACTCACCTGGTGCATGCTGGGGTTGCGGCCTCCCTGAGTGTGCTCTGGTCTGTAATACCACAGGAGGCTCATCATCAGCTCCCCTGAAACCACATGGATTAAAACAAGTCAAGCTGCAGCTTTCTCCGAGCTTTTCCCACTCGTTCCCAGCTTCCTGYTGCTGCTCCATCCCCTTCATTCCCACAGCGCTCACGGAGAGGCAGCTGTGGCTGATAAATATTTCATGCTGAATTAGGTGTCCCTTTGTTACAGCAAGAAGCTGCACAGAGTCGGTCATGTTGCTTTTCCACTACACCTTCGCCTCCTTCTACTTGGGTTACAGCATCCCAAGGAAGTCAGGCACGAAGGAGTCCCCAAAGATTCAAAAATCAAACCTTTCCACCTGAAAAAAGAATCCATTCAGCACACAAGGTGGAAAAGAGGCTCCTCCAAAGGCGGGAACTCGCAGCATTGATTCCCACRTTCAGGGCAGAATTGCTGCTGCACTGACACAACCACAGTGGGCCTCACCACACCTTGATTTATGTCTTATACACAGAGTGTTTCAGGTTCCCAAGACCTCTACTTTGCAGCACTTGGCTCAGCCTCTTTGTCTCAGGGATTGCCAGCCAGACACCAGAGCTAACCACAAACCTGCACAACTCCCATCCCCAGCTCTACTGGGCTCCATCAGACCTGCAGCAGAAGAGCCCTGCTGCCACCAGCTCCCAGCCCAGATGTTGGATTGGAGCACACAGCAGCTCCCTCGATGTTTGAGCAATGAAACAATCCAGGAGAGGGCTGCTAATACAAGCACTTGGCAAATATTATGTGCTTTCACATCCAGGAAGATTTCCATTATCAGCCCCAGACGAGTGATTAAGGAGCATTTCAGAACAATCCAAATGGAAGCCACTGCGCTAATCTCCTCTCCATCACCCTGGTACCCTAACCAGGCTGCAGCTCTGCCGAGACCCACCCCTTCCTTCCCTGCCTCCAGCTCGCTCTGCCAAGCACACACGGACTCTCCTGGCACAGTACCTGTCTTGGGGTCCTCCCAGAGTGCTGAGATCTTGGCGACATAGGGCATGGATTTCTTGCGGGGCCCCGATTTGAGCAGCACGGTGTCCCGCACCCGGATGATCTCCCCGTCCCTCTCCACGGCCTGGTAGCTCTTGCGCACGGCAGGCTCCGGCTCGTTCTGCACACACAGGAACCCAAAAAACCCCGATGAGCAGGACAAGGGTGACCTTGTAGTTCTTCTCCACAGTGCTGGCAGTGAGGAGCAGCTCACCGGGGGGATGGCGCATCCCACAAAGCCCCAGTTGCTGAAATTAATACTCTTATTTCAAATTAAAACACACCTACTCCTTCCATTCTGCATGCAAAACCACAGCCTTCAGGAAAATCACCTACCTGGAGGCCTGCTTTTCCTTCCCCTTCAAGAGCACCAAAATTAGATGTGTTTTGAATGCTGTGTGTTTCTCTGATACAAACATTGTAAGAAAACCAATAAAACATGATGTATTTGGCATGAGCAGGGCAGGGAGTGGCAGGGAGGCTGTGGCACAAAGCTTTCCTTAGCAGGATTGCCAACGATTCCTTTGTACCCTCTGACAGGACTATGGGACTATGGGACTATGAACGGCAGGGGGGGTTCAGTTTGTTTTTGCTCTGAAATTCATTTCAGAATGTCTGAGCAGGATGGTTTAACCTCCTGCCAGATCTCCCAGGCAGGATTGGAAGCGTCTTAAGGAGATTAACACCTCGCTGCTCCTTTGGGGTGGGACAGCCTGAGGGATGGATGCACAAGGCCAGTCCCTGGCCTTGACAGGCTTCATTCTGGCACAGCCCCRGCACCTGGACACAGTCCCAAAGGCTGAAGCTCCAAAACCTGCTCTGGCTGCTGAGAGCAGCAGCCTGAGGTTGTGCCACCACACCAAGCAGCACCACAGCTCTCCCTCCTGCTGACATCTGCTGCATGCCACTGCCTTGTCCCACCTTCCCAGACACCACATGGGGCCCATTTCAAGCTCTTATGTTTTAATAAGATGAAGGATATTGCCTTCTCCCCCARTTGAAGTGGACTTGACTGAAGCTAATTGAATTCTCTGGCAGGAAATCTCCCTTCTTACAGGAGCCAGTCTCTGCCCCTGAATACAACAAATGGGAAAGTACAGACAGGAAATCCCTAGAGGAGCYACTGGCCGTGCCACCATTTAAGTTTCACAAGAAAGGGGATTTTGGGTGCTAGAAAAGTCCCATCTGGGAGCCGGTACACTGCCTCAGTCCTTGTGCTCTGGGGGATCCCTGTGGGGCTACAGACACCGTCAGTGAGAGCTGCCTTTAGRCCTGCCCCTGATAATTGAGGCTCCCACAACCCTCACCTTCTCAGACAGGTTTGCCCTACCCAGGAGAAGACTGGAGGATGATTCCTGTAGGACGGACTGTCAYGTGCCTCAGGTGCCACCCTCGCACATGCCAGAGCCGGGAGGATCCGCCACCTTTCAGCTGAGGCCAGCACAGCAACAGCAGCTTCTCCTCCCTTCCCAAACCACGCAGTCCGAGGTAACGCCAGGGCACGCAGGGAGCAGAGCCAGCAGCACCTCTGCTCCCATCGCAATTTCACCGAGAGGTTCTGGAGAGCACCCACTGACCACRTCCAGCTGGAAGCAAGCCCCAGAACTCCCCAAGCAGGTGCACAAACAGCCATCTCTGCCCAGCCCCAGCTCTCAGACACCTACCACGACGTAGACAGCCTTCTCGCAGGCCGTGCCCACGGGGATCCAGCCGTTGGTGGCTCTGCGCCGGCTGATCCGCTGCTGCTTGGGGTGGGAATGGCCCCCTGCTGCTTTGCTGTTGGAGGCGTGCAGGCAGCCCGGGCTATTCCGCAGCCCGGACTTGGAGCCGCTGGGAGGTTTGGAGCTCTGAGGACATTCTCGGGCCATGGTCTGAGGGTCAGAGTTGGGGGTCTGCAGGTGAGGAACGGGCTCTGCAGCCGGCGGCACRCTGGGCACGGGACATCCTGAGAGTGGGTGGGCAGGCGACGCGGGGTGTCCTGCCACCGGGATTGTGAGGTTCAGCTGGTCCAGAGACTTGCAGCCTTCTAAGGGAAGGGAAGAAATGTGTCATGGATCTCATCTGCAACATCACCGGGACTGTCCCGCACCACAGCCGCCTTTCCCCGAAATCCCCTGTATTGCGTTCCAGCAGTAAAGACTCTCCAGGTTGTAATTTCATTTTGCACTGTCACTGGATTGTAAAAGCAAAGCCATTTCTGAGCCTGCGTGTTCCACTGCTCTGCCGATGACACTGCACCACAACAAACCCATCTGAATCCCAAGTAACGCCAGCCAGGAATACACACAAGGCTGGCCAGCGTCCAAAGCAGTTCCAGCCTGTCAATATGTATAAAAGAAATAAAAGGCTTATCGAAACAATGGGAAGGATTAAATCATACTGCCAAAAGCAGCCAGCTTCTTTCAGAAAGCCAAATTCTASTAATCAGGGAAAATTGAGAAGATTCTCCAAATTAAATCCAGAAAGATGGAACAAGGTAAAACACAACTACAAGATGCTGCACCCTCAGCAAAACYGTGTCCCTGCAGCAGACACAGGAACCTCAGCAGGTTGGAATTTGGCTGACGCTGCCTCTCAGAGCATCCCAGAACACCTTGCTCTGCTCACAAACARGCCTCAGCCCAGGCCAATGGAAGAACCAGTTGTAATTACCCCCTATCAGCAGAAAAAAGAGCCCCTGGACCAGTATGTGATGCATCCCTGTTCCCAAAACTTGAGAATGTGCTTTTTGGGGTGACTAAAGGGCAGCTCCAATCAGGCTCCAGGAGATGCCRCAGACCAAGTGCTTACAAATCTCAAGGGGAATTTCCATCTGAAGTCACCCAGCTCCAGCCAAAGTAGTGCTGGGACCCCTCAAAGAGACAGGAAGTTATTCACTCCTGCCTCCTCCCTACGGGGCTGCAAAAAAGCCACCACGGAGCTGTGACTGTGAGGCATGCCACAGACCATCATCAATCAGTCAATCAATCAATCAATCAATCAATCAATCAATCAATCAATCAAATCAACCCTAAGCAGCAAATGCAACAGGAACCTCCCTGTGGAGTGCCTGGACATCAGGATGCAAGCACTGGCAGGCACAGGACACACGGAGTAAGGAATCATCTCTCAGCTATTTTGCTTACAAAAGCTGCTTTTAAGCTTGAGCTAGAGCAGGATAAAGCTTCAAACAAGTCTCTACTGAACATCAGGGCCCTGGTGCAGAGTTGCTCCTGCTGSCACCCCTAGGACTCCTTCCTTGATGAAGGAGTCCACACTTCGAGCCTCTCAGACAGCACCGGTACTAAAGCAGCTCTCAGGGTCTGTCCCAGCTCATTCCCATCACTCTGCTGCCCACAGCAATCACCCAAGGTCACAGCCCAGCCCCTGGATTTGTGCCACACAGATACTGATATCCCCCTGTGAATGCCTCKAAGACACCAAATCAGACAGATGTAACACACAGCATTTGGCATGCCAAGATGGATCCCTCTCTGTTGGGACCCTGATGCTTGCAGCTGAAGTGTTCACTAAAATACCCCACTCTTGGGAAGGAAACTATTTTAGAGATGCACAATTATATAAGAATAAAGCCTAAGGCCCTGTTAATATTCTCTGAGACCTCCTTATAYGCTTCAATCCACAAACCAAAATCTCTGTGATTCCAGTGTTATGGGTTTTTAAATCCAAGTTGCCCCAGGAAGGAAATCACAGCAAGGCAGATCTCAGTAGCAGGGTGACACAGTAGAAAATACCCACTCCTGGAACTGCTGCTGCCCTTGCAGCACCATGAGGAATCACTGAATCTACAGAGAGGGCTGAGCTCTGGAAAATACTCCATCTGCACTGCCTGCATCCTTCTGGCTGCACAAAATCAGAGGCACCAGCGTGCAAAAGCTGAGGAACAAAGTACACTGGTATGACCTCGGGGCACTACACAGAAACTGTCAGGCAAAAACACACTGCTGAGCTGGTTGTCTTGTGAGCACTCCACTTTCAAGAGCTCTGAAGCCACCAGCAAGCCCTGTCTGGCTGCTGCCGTAGGAAGTAGCACCATGACAGCGGGGATATTTCGGGAAAACAGAAATTACACTTCAACCAAACGCTCCCGAGTTTCAGCAGCTTCCTACAACGGAAGATGACAAAGCCTCGCTTGAACCAAAACTCCATCCACCTACCTGAAAATCTGTTTTCAGTGGGTAAGCCGTGCCAGCTCTTGCCTGGAACACGTGGTTAGTGGAAAGATCCCATGCTGGCACTCCCAGCAGCTGGAGAGCAGCCTCCTCTACAGACCGACTGTTTGCAGCACTGTCCAGCCCRATGGCTTTACACACAGTGCTGGTGTCTGATAACCCACACACAACACTCCACTTTTAAATATTTAAAAAGCTGTTTTTCAACGGCAGAGGCAAAGCTCCAAGATAAGGAAGTCTGAAAAGCAGGCGGGGACAGGGGAGAGCCGGGCAGGTAATGACTGATTCCGTACTCCCTCACCCCTCCCCATTCCTGTGCTTCACTGTCAAACACAGAGAGCAAAGATGGGACCAAGAATTCCCAAACTAACAGTGCGCCTGGCACTTGGACCACCACAGCAGAAACTCCCTACACAGCTCTGCCACCACTGATCCATGGAATCCAAAAAGCCTGCACCCCCCAGGTGGCACCGTGAGAGTCTAACAGCAGAGGCAATGCCTGCTTCTCCACAGGCTCTGCGAGAATGCCTCAGCCCCCAGAGCAAGGTTTTGGGATCTGAGAATAACTCATCCCAGTGCGCTCCTGACCCCGCGCTCGCTCGCACAGAGCAGCATGGCATGCASGAACCCAGCCCTGCTCGTTTCACACAGATCAAAGCTCAGCCTCAGCTCCAGCACGACAAGCCGTGAATCACCTCTTCACTGCCCAAATCCTTTCACCGATTCTSTGCTTTCCACACCAACAAGACCTTTCAGTGGGAAAAACCCTCCGGGCTAAAAACGGGGGAAGGGGAGGTGGAAGGCGGATTCCTTCCAAGCCGCAGGAGCTGCTCGCAGAGGGAAGCCGCCTCCTGGCAAGCAGACTCCGCGCCGAGCCACCCTCTTCTCCCGGGAACGCCGGCCGGGATTTGCGTGCACTTTGCGCCTTACCTGCTGCAAAAGGCATTTTGTAGGGGTAGCCGCTCCGGCCGGCGTGCACGCTGCCGATCCTGCCCTCCGGCACGTGTAGCACGCCGCAGACGCTGTAGCTGCTCACGGCCGCTCCCTCCCCGCAGCAGTACGGAGAGCTGCACCAGTGCAGCGGCTGGAAATGAGCGCCCGACGGCAAGGAGCCGGGAGACACCAGCAGCCCCTCGCAGGTCGCAGCCTGCGACAGCTCGTCCTTGGGATAAACGGAGCAGGGGGAGTAGCCACTGTATCCACTTTGGCCATAATAAACATAAAACCCGTTCAACGGAGTCAGATCGGAGGATTCGTAGAGACATCCACAATCCGCGTGATTTCCGGGCACGGGCAAGGGAGGGAACTGCTGCACGGGAAAGGAAGGCTGATGAAATTCCTGTTTGGGGGTTGGGGATTTCTCTCCGGGTCTTCCATACTCCGGCTTCATGGAAGCTTGTCCTCCCATGAGCAAAGGCAGTCTGTGGTAAAAGCCCTCCGTGCTGGCGTAGGAGCCAGACAGCGACTCGTAGGGGACGGGCTCTATCGTCCTATAGAGCCTGGAAGAGTCCCGCCGCTCCCCTTTCCCAAAYGTGCCCCGGGACTGGCCTTGCCAGCTGTGCTGCCCATCCATTTTTAAGGCAGCCACTTCCTTTTTGGGTTTGACACAGTTCTTCCGACCGGCTTTGGCCCATTTGAGTGTAGATTTTGAACAGTGGTTCTCAGATTTGCCCTCTCCATCYGATTTACTCCTCTGCTTCAGGGGTTGGTCTTTCTCATGGGTCAGCTTCAGGAAGGCCACGGCGTTCAGGCTGGCCAGTCTCTTTGGGGTGGGATGGTAGGAGATGGCACCATCCTCCCTTTTTGCCCCATCATCAAAGACCTCGTCCAGCGAATGCTCGCAGCTATTGCATTTCTGACTGGGCTCGTGCCGGTTCTTTCCCTTCCCCGTTTTCACAGCCGGTTTTTCCAGGGCAGGCCAGTTGTCACCGGCTTTGCACTGCAAGCCCTTGAGGGTGCAATCCCCAGCRGCCTTCCCAGAGTCCCTGCGGAAGCGCCTGCCAGATAACAAGCCATCGTCCCGTTCGAACAGCAGGTTGTTCACCGCCTCCGCGTTCAGCGAGGCCAGCCGGCGCTTCCTGGGCTCCGAGGGAGCGGGATCAAGGTCCTTCTCCGGCCCAGGGTAAGTTCCTGTGCACTTCTCCCCGGATGAGTCACTCTTGCCCGCTCCCACAGGCTGAACTTGTTCRGAGAACAAAGCAGATCCCAAACCCTCCACCCAGCTGGGAAGCTGCTTTTTTTTACAGCTCGGGGTTTGTTTGGCTACATCCTCCAGCCTGGTGAGAAGCACCTTGCAGGTCTTTTTGTTCACTGAGTGGTGCAGCCGCCTCCGCAGTGGGTACGTCTTTCGTATTTCACGCAAACTCTTGCTTTTGTTATTCCCTACAAACCCAGTGGGACAGTTCGGAGCCTCCGAGGCATCTCTGTCCCGCTGCTCTGCGTTGGCCCTGTCCATCCTCCTGCTGCCTGTTGGCGACGAGGCCTGGCCAGCAGAACCAGCTGGATGTTTCAGAAGGAAAAGTTGTTTTTTCCGAGCATGCGTCATAGGATCAATGTCCAATCCTGGGAACGAACGGGAGAAAACATCTATTAATATCCCTCAGAGGGTCCCATCTCCTCACAAAGCACCAACTGCCAATTAGGAAATATTTGGGGAAGCTTGTTTCTATACAGCACAGTCCATTTGGGTGATGGCCAGTTAAGCCAATTAAGAGACAGGATGCAATTAGATGTGGTTTAATATTAAGCCACGGAACATGACAGTAATTAAAAGTAAGGTGGTGATGGCAAATGCCATAGCAGCTGGGAAGGGCTGGGTCCAGGCAGAGAGCTGTTTCACCTAGCTCCCTCTTACTCTGATGCTGTTCCTAACACTTTACACATTCCCATCAAATCTCCAAAATCTGAAGGTCTGGGGCAGGGAGCTGGGAGAAATAACCCCCAGTCTGTGACTGCCTCATGTTGATACAGGCAGGCTGCTCCAGCATCGTTTCCCAAGACAATTAATTAGGCAAAAGAAAAACAAAAAGTCCACCTACTCAGGTGAAAAGAAAACTTGGGCTATTAAGCAGAGACCTGCCAACATTAATAAATTAAATACACGCAAATCCCTGTGCAGGTTGGAACCTGGCTGCCCGCTGCTCCTGTCATTCCCTGCAGTTGTGTTTYAAAAAGGTTGTGGGCATTGAACACCAAATCACGATGGGCAGAGAGGCCCTAAAGATACATTCATAGGAGGAAAAAGAAGCCCGGGCTTCCTGAGTTATCCAGCACCCAATTTTTAATTAAGGAATTTTGCAGTCTGAAGCACACGTTTGCACAAAAAGCTGTAGGTCCAAGGCTGAGATAGGATATGGCTAGGTGATACCAACCTATAGACAGAAAAAATGTCAGCATAAATGAGTGATAGTGGAACAGATTTAATTAAATCTGTCTCTGAGCATCAGAAACAGCAGCAGAGGACAATTACTTGCATTTAATGGTATTTACAAAATAGTCAAATTCCATTTATTGGCAGCAAAAAGCTGATCTTTATATCAGCATCCACCTAGGAGGGGTTTGTTCTTCCCTGCAATCAGGATTCGGGCTGGAACTCCCTTCAATTGACACTGGTCTGCCACTTTTGAGGCTTTTAATTAAAGCTCCTACTGCTTTGGCAGTGATTAGAACAAAGCTCCYGAATTACAAGAACTGTTCATTTGATATGGTTTAATCAAGCTGATAATTAGATTATCTATTTGAAATAAGCCCGATGTGTTTTAATTGCCTTACTTATATATGCATTAACTAAGGGAAATTCAGGAATTGAAACCCACTGGGGTTTGCACAGTGCTTTGCTAGATGTCATGCTCTTGGCAAAGTGTTCTGGGGTGACTGAGTCCTTAAACCCTCTTAAACAGGATATATCCCACGGCTGGTGCCCCACAGGAGAGCTCAGTGGGGAACAAACATTTATACACGCTCACATTTTTCTTATCAGAAAATCAGGCTCTGGGAATTAGGAGGATCAAGTCAGACAGAATTTCCTCCAGAACTRGAATTCTGCACAAGAGGCTAAAATGACCACATGCATCCTCTGGAGTTTGGAAGAGGACTATAATTTTAAAAAATGGTTCAGGCAGAGCAGGATTTGGCACAGGCAGAGCAGGTATCCTGCAGAACATGCCCTGGGGAAGACAACTCTCCCCAGGCTATAYGGACCAGTGTTTCCTTGCAACTTTCAGCCTATTTTTTACTGTCCCTACTGAGAGATGAGCCTCTGGCAGAAGTGAAAATCCCAAAATGAACAGCCACGGTTTGCCTTAAATCCAGCATCAGGCACCTTGTTGTCCTCAGTTTCCCACAGGCAGGAGTCTGACTGGGCCTGGGGGGTTTGTGCTCAAATGAATTGGAATATCTGCTAAAAACTGGATGCTACAGGTGTTCATGCCAGAGCTGCTCTGAAGTTAGGAAAAGGCTGCAAGAGACTGAGGGAATGGGCTATAAGAGAATTAAGATTGTTCAGYCTGGGGAAGCTCTGGGCTGAACTAACTGCCCCTTCCAGTAGCTGAAGGGGCCGACAGGGAAGTTGCAGAGGGGTTTTGAACAAAGACCTGGAGTGCCAGGACAAGGGGGAATGGCTTCACCCTGCCAGAGAGCAGGGTTAGATGGGTTACTAAGATAGGAATAAATTGTTTCCTGTGAGCGTGAAGAGGCCCTGGCACAGGTTGCACAGAGAAGCTGCGGTTGCCTCAGCCCTGGCAGTGTCCAAGGCCAGGCTAGACAGGGTTTGGAGCAAGCTGGGCTAGTGGAAGGTGTCCCTGTCCATTGCAGGGGGTGGGACTGGATGAGCTTTAAGATCCCTTCCAAWCCAAACCATCCTGGGATTCTATGATTCATTGTCAGCACCTATGGAACAAAACCCATCCTCAGCATGSTGGACTAACCAGAGGATTTTCCACACCTCCACAATCACCTGCACTGCATGGATCGCTTTGTGAGGGGGATGCTCCTGCTCCCAGCTCACCTGGGATGCAGCAATCCCTCCTCTTCCCACAGCACAACACAGAGAGCTTTTGAACACTGCTCAAAACTCAGTCCTCCGACAGGCAAATGCATCATTCCTCAAAATCGGAGTCCTGCCGAGCTTCCTTGCAAGGAGTATTGTGCTCCTGCCAGCTGGGAAGGGAGCGTGGCAGAGCTCTTCATCCACTCTCCACCTTTGTATTGCTTCACAAAGCGAGGAAAAGCTGCCAGTGCCCASAAGTTTCCAAGAAAGCATGAGACAATGTGAAGAACTGAAAGTGAAGGTACTAAAACCAGAACCACCCAAGGAACTGGATTAATGGTGAGAAGACACTGAGGTGTTAGAAATTAAAGATCCMAGCAGCTCAGTCTATCCAGCTGCACCCAGAGCCCACCAAACATTTTAAAGTTAGTTGGAATTGCTGCTCCCTTATCATACAAKCACAGAATGGTTTGGGTGGGAAGGAASCTTAAACTCATCCCATTCCAACCCCCTGCCATGGGCAGAGACACCTTCTGCTAGCCCAGCTTGCTCCAAGCYCMYTCCAACCTGGCCTTGGACACTGCCAGGGATCCGGGGGCAGCCACAGCTTCTCTGGGCAACCCTCCTCTGCAAACTTCTTCCTCAAACCATCCCAGTTCCGAAAAACCAGCTTGTCAGCTGCTGAACCCAAACCAGYTCAGAGTAAAGGAAAATGAAAACCACTTCTAGTTTCGTGCTAGAATAAAGCCATTACCCAAACAGCAAACTCAGGAGAGAGTTGATGCCTCATTAGCAGGAAAAGAAGCAAGTGTGATAACAGCTGCATGTTCTGTAATCACGCAGCTGCAGCATCTGTCTCTCCCTCTCCAGCACTTGATTGCAAGTGAAATTAGAAGAAACTAGTCTGGGACTACCCCTTCAAGCCCCATTTCCTCTCCTGAGCTTCACTACGGAGACGTGCGCGTTCCAAGAGACGATGCCAAAAGCACAGAAATTAAAGCTTTTAAAGCTCCTAATCCGTTTGGCACTTCAATAACAGACAAAGAGTTACGACAACACCAATCCTCCTCTCCGTGCACGGCACTGCTCTGATGACTCTCAGCCCCATCTACTTGAATCCTGTCTATCCATTTCCATTGGAACAGCTTATGCTGTGACAACAGCCCTACAACTGTGAGTGTCTGGAGGATTGGCTCCTTTCTCCTTGCTGCTTTTGCAGGCAAGTAATTCCCARTGCTCTGAGGAACATGTTGCATGGAAGAAGCCTCGCAGGAGCTCTGGGAAATCCGGATAAATCGCAGCAGCATCAGGTATTCCAGGCTCAGTTCCTCGAATGCCACGCATGTCCCATGAGTGGAAGCATCACCTCCCTCTCAAACGTTCAGAAAATCTGTAGCTGTTGGAGGCTGCAATTTGTCTTCCCAGGATCCAGTTCTGATTTTTCTCCAGAGACYCACTGAAAGCTCCATCATCCACACGCTTTGGAGAAAGCTGTTTTTACAGCGTCCATTAGGCTGCAGAAAGGGCTGGTTTCTCTCACTCATCAGCACAGCTCTGACCATTGTACCAGAGCAGGGATAAATGAGCCTTTGGGAAGAAATCCTTTCCTGTGAGAGTGGGGAGACCCTGGCCCAGAGAAGCTGTGGCTGCCCATCCCTGGAAGTGTCCAAGGTCAGGTTGGAGGGGRCTTGGAGCAGCCAGCGGAAGATGTCCCTGCCCRTGGCAGGGGGATGGATCTTTAAGATTCCTTCCATCTCAAACCATTCCAGAATTCTGTGATTCACTGCCAGCAGCTCCTGAAAGCCATGTGGATGCACAGCCTCCACAGCTTCCAAAAGGCTGTGTAAAAAGSGATGTGGGGCAACTCTGGCACAGCCAAGAGGATCTCTGGGAGCTGTCCTGGCCTGGGCTCTGCTCCACTGCCAGTTCCAACACCCGTAATTATCCCCCCTGTTGTGAAAGCCTGTGTGTGTGTGCTCCAGCCACACAGCTGGGAGCTTTGCAGCCTGTGTGTGGCCGTGATAAATCACAGACAACTGCAACCAGAGTCCAGGGCTTCACACCCCGAGCACTGAGTGTGTCCAAAAGCAGTGGCACAGGAAGCAAATCCCACTGGACACAACCCGGAGCAAGAGCTGGGAACATCCCCGAGGTGCTCCCCGGTTGATTCCTCRGGCAGGTCTGGCTCAGCCTTGCTTATCTGGTTTCAGATCTTGCCAGTGGCAGTGCTCTGTCTGGGGAAGACAAAATTACATTTCTCTGGCTGTTCTCACACTCTCTGCAGCCTCAGCAAACGGCGTTCTCAGGAAGAGGAAAGCAGAAAAAAAGGGGAGAAAAGAGGAGGGGAAAAGAAATGGAGGGGAAAAAGAAGGGAGGGAAAAAGAAAAGACGGGGAGAAAGGATGGCAAAAAACTATGAGGGAAAAGAGGAGTTAAAAAGAGGGGTGGGTGGCAAAGGGGATAAGAAGGAAAACACCAGTGGAAGAATACAATGTACAAACATGGGGCAGAGTCAGAGGGTATTTCCTCAAAATCAACAAGAAGGCAGGTTGTTTGGATAACTAASGTGATGCCTGGAAAAGCACCTTCTTTCTCGGAAAAGCAAGGGCTTTCCTTCCCCCCTTACAGATGCTGGGAAGCTGTAACACTGTGTCCCAGGTGACAGGCTGCCACCCAGCACAACAGGCAGGAAATGATGAAGTGAAAAACAAATGTGGGGACTGATAAGTGACCTCGGCGGCTYCAACATCGGGCACCAAACCCTGGATCAAGTTTGGAGCCCCCAAGCTTWGGGATCTGGTACCTATCCGCCTAAAAGCAAACCCCAAGGTTTTGAAAGCAAAGCCTTCACTGCACACCCGTGATCAACACCGGCAAAACCACTTCCTACAGCCTTGAAGAACTGCGGATTTCCACCCCAAGAGCCATCACAAGCCTTTTGCTTGTGACCCCGACATAAAGCAGCGTTGTTCTGTGTGTCTGTGGGAAGCTCTGGTGCCTTTGATGCTGTTCACAGCCTTCCAAACCCCACTGAAAGTGGCTCAGGTGGAGCCAGAGCTCRAGAGGCAACAGCACAGCCACAGTTTCATACTTGCTCTCTGCAGAAGAGATGCAAAAGCTGTGCTTACCCACAGCAAAAGCCACCCTAACCTCCCCTAACCTCCCCAAACCTCCGAACCCACTCGAAACCCAGGGAAAACTGGAAGCAGAGACCAGGATTTGTTTCTGTCCCCTTAGTTTGCTCAGAGATGGATAATATGACCTCCTTCCCTCTCTCAGAGGGGACATATTTTCTTTGCCTTTCAACGGGTTAGGGAGGGATGCAGCAGGATGAGAAGGAAACTTGAAATTAATGGATTCTGGAGGGTGATAGAGYGTATGGCAATTCCCAAACAGCATCCATCACTTGTGCTTCCCACAGGAGCCTTGCAGCTACAGCAGCAGCAGTAACCCATGGAGAACCATGGATAAGTGTGCTGCTGCAAGCAAAGCCCAGGCAGGGCAAAGGGATTCCCTGGCACTGGCAGGCGAGTGCAAGGATGTGGGGGTGGAAAAGAGGCTGAGCTTGTCTCCAGGCTGACAATTTGATGGAAAGAGATTCTTTAATACTTGGCTTTTGCTGCGTCACTCCCCAGTGATGTAGTTATTTCCCTTTAATGCAAGCATTCAGAGGCCAGAGATTAGGCAAGAGGAACACGGGAAAGGATGGGAGGTGCACACTGGACCACCTGGAAAAATGACAAGGCTGAAGCTTACATAGATACTGCAACCCTGAAATATCCCAGAGAACAGCAGCAGCAAGAAGGGATTTTTTAAAAGAGCAGATAGTGCCAGGGTAAGGGGGAATGGCTTCACACTGCCAAAGGGMAGGGTTAGATGGSATATTGGGAGGAAATCCTTCCCTGTGAGGGTGKAGAGACCCTGCACAGACWGCCCAGAGAGGCTGTGGATGCCCCTGGATCAAAGTGTCCAAAGCCAGGCTGGACAGGGCTTSGAGCAACCTGGGATAGTGGAAGGTGTCCCTGCCTGTAGCAGGRTGTGGAATGAGATKRCTCTTWAGGTTCCTTCCARCTCAAATCATTCTGGGATTCTGTAACTCTCTAAAATACCAGATCTACTAAATATCACCCRTTTACACAGAATTGCCTGCTACAGCTTTAAATAGGTTCTGTACTGAGCTGCCATGTGACAGCTAYACCAACAACACCCTAAAACATGCCTATAAGTAGTTTGAAAAACCAAGTCAAAAATACTCCGGGACAGCTTTTGCAGTCGTGTTTATAGAAGGAGCGCAGGCTTTGCCAATCAAGGTTAAAAAAAAAAAAAATAACCCACACAAGCCCTGCTCATCTGATTTTTCATATATGCAAAATGCAAACTCGATTCCTTCGCGGCAGAAGGCTGAGTCTGGTAAAATATCAATCATATGTCACTTTGCTCAGATAGCTCTGGCACCCTTCCTGTTCCACGGACAAAATGGAATAACAAATTATTCCCAAGGCTTTATTTTGAAGAGCAAGGTGWAAGATTTTTCTATAGTAAATATTAAAGCTCTTCTATATATTATAATCAGACCCTTACAYGACTGCTTTAGGAGCTTCCTTCAAGCTGCTGAGCTTAAATAATTCAAGCTGCGCTGCGATTCCGTGTTCTACACGTGTGGCTGCAAACTGTGCTGCCTGTGGGAATTTCAAGGGCAGGTGCATCCCTGCCAGCTCCTCTCCATGTCAGGGAGCTGTCACTGCCATCCCTATCTCTGGATCCGGATTTCCCTTCTCCTCCCTCCGCTACGTCTCTCCCACAAAGGTCTCCATTCACTCTCTCCTGACTGGGAACTGTCAGCACGGCACCCTCAGGATCCAAAGACAACACATTTGTACTCAAWAAGCTCAGAACAGGCTTTAGGGGAGAAAAAAGCAAGGCAGGAAAATTCAGGGAATGGCAAGGCATTCCTTCATTGTGACATTAAACTAAACATTTTATTTAAATGCTTCTTTTYCCTTTAAATAATCACCTCATTTTCCCCACCTCAGTGTCCCTCAAAACTGCCCGTGCCCCGCCTCAGTGTCCAAATCCTCAGCACCCAGCTCCAGGTATGGACTCCAGGAGTTATCACCTCTGAGAGGAGGCAAAAGACAGCCTGAATTTGAAAATTTAACAGACATGCACGTTTATACCCTCAACTTAAACTGACAGAAGTTTTAAACCCAAGCAGGCAAAACAAAGCTCTGTTAAAGAAAAAGWTCATGTAGAATTTTTGAGGATTCTTATGTTTCTACTCATTTCCAGCTGAAATACACTGACCAGAACTACCTCTTCAGGCTAAAACTGCTATCCAAATTATTTTCAGTTCTAGAATAAGTACTTCAGACAGTATCATCTTGCATTTGGAAATATCTTTTATTTCTCTATGGTTTTAAAAGTAGCACGTCACTGCACCCTCAGCTGGGTTGCGAGYTGTCCATACAGTAGAACAGCTCACTGGGATTTCCTCCATCAAAGGTTTTGATTCCTCTTTCTAGTCAAAGTTTAACAGACATTTCAAAAGAAAACAGACTTTCTACTTCTTTATTCTCACTTTCTGATCATCACTCGAAACACCAGTGTTTACCCCACATATTCCCAGCTGAGGACAAAGGTAACAGGGGATGACTTAGGCTGAGCACTTTTCCATTTGAGAGTTTCAATCCCAATCCAGAACTCGTATCAAAGAAAAACTTTACAGAACTCTTGCATTCTCACTGCAAYCCCTGGAACCAAACCCTCTCCTTCCCTGCTGCACTAATGCTGAGTACAGCTTAAATCTGGAGCCAACTTTGCTGGATTTGAACTAGGATCAGACAATCTAATTCTTCCCTGTCAGGGTGCTGAGGCCCTGGCACAGGTTGCCCAGAAAAGCTGTGGCTGCCCCATTGCTGACAGTGTCCATGACCAGGTTGGATGGGGCATGGAGCAGCCTGGGACAGTGGAAGGCGACCCTGCCAAAGGCAGGGAGTGGAAATGGATGAGCTTTAAGGTCCCTTCCAACACAAACCATTCTGGCATTCCCTGAATCATGAAATAGTTTGGGTACTTCTGGAATGAAAGTCCATATGTGGCTTCAAAATGCACAATTTCTTTTCATTCACAAAATACAGGACTAACTGCCATCACAAATACACGTGTATATTCACACATCTTCTGGTGACACCATTATAACTAAGGCAGAACTGCCAACCTGAACTTGCTTTAAACCTTTCCTCCTTCTCATTAGTGCCACAGAAGGTATTTACAAATCAGTAACTCACCAGGTAAGTGAARAAGTTCCACTTAAAATTTCACAACTCAACTGGTTTCATGTATTAGGTCAGCCTGAGGAAATGCAGCACTGCTGAATGGTGCTGCAGCTCCTGAGGCCTCCAAGGAGAACAAGCTCCTTAATTCCTAGGGTGTTATCAGAGGGATCACTCAAATTTGGATCAAACTGAATCATTTAAGCTCAGGAAGCAGAGGAACTCGGTGTTGCCAAAGGTTCTGAGCAGAGCCAGCACAGATCAGAAATCTGGGGAGAGAAAATTCAAGCAGGAGCTGGATGTTGTTCCATGCTAAAATCCCAGTAACCACTGTGTTTGCAGCCCGTGCTGGGAGTGAGATGGTTTATATGCACTCATTAAGGTGCATTTATCGACTCATGGGTGCTCGGCCGTTCGCAAAGGCAGCAATTAAATACACTCAGCTCTCCAGGCCACAACCACGACTTTTTCAATCAGGTGGGCCATAAGAACTCCATCACACTGAAATATTACTTGGATTTCACAGCCAGGAGGCAAAACAGACTAAAGAGCATCAGGAATGGTTAAGAACAATGACAAGTCACACCCTKGGTCCCAAGAGCTCTGGGTTGAATCCTGGGGGGGTTGAATGCTTCTATTCTCCCACCAGGGCAGGTCACCATGGAGGCAGTGGGAACTCCAGAGCATAAACCATCAGCTCTCTGGCAAAGGAGCCTAATTACAGCTTCCTCTTGGGAACCATAGAGCTTTTAAACAGTGCAGCCTAGTTTTGGGGAAATGCCGCAGGTGCCTCCGACTGGACTTTCAGGGAGGTCCCTTGAAGTCAGGCCGTAGATTCCCAACATCCAGGTGTGCTGAGTAGTGGGGAGAAGAGTCCTACAAGTGCTACACAAGCTGTTCTGCCAAATCATCCTCCGACACTGCAAAAACACCCTCTACATGCTTTTTCCAGCCTCAAGGAGAATATTCCTAATAGGGAAGAAAACAGCAAAACTTTTGAGGAGCTCCTAGAACTGACAAGTGGAGAAACAAAGAAAAAMCAAACCAACCAACCAAAAATTGAGAACTAACCCCTACATTATCAGCTCCAGGATGTGAGAACAGTGGTTGGAGATTGAGGTGTTCAACACATGATCAGAGAGATGGCGAAAGGAAAAATGCCCGCATCCATCCCAGCCACCAGCACAGGAGCACGAGGGTAAAAGATACACACAGTTCAGACTGGCTCCAAGGAGTGGGGCACAAGGAGAAAACATGTGAAGCCAGACCACGGGAAATGCAACTGGAGAGGTGATCCCAGAGGGATTCCTAAGCTGCAYGAGCTGCCAGCTGAAGCAGAGCCAAAGTGGCAGCGGGAGACGCTCGCAGCTACTGGTCRAACGTCAGGAGAACTGGTCAGAAGTTTCCAGGAACTGCTGGAAGACCCGAGTAAGCTGCAGCAAGCTCTGCTTTCCCAGGCTGTGCCCAGTGTGGAAGGGTAAACAGCTGATAAGGAGGAATGTGCTACAAAGCCCCCCCGAGCAGCCTGAACCCCCCTCTGCCATCCCACAGCTCAGCCCAAGGACGGTTCCTGGTGCCYGTGCCCAGCACACACTTCCCCTCAGCCAGTTTTGCTGCTGGCAGTCCAAATCTCAGGAGATTTGATCCAAAGAGGATCTGATCCTGGCCAACAGCTGCAAACAGCTCTGAGTTGAGGGGTTTCTGCCTCCGATTGCAGTCACAGTGCGCAAGGATACAGGATATCCCCAGACACCAGCRTTTCAGCTCCAGCTATTTGTCATAGTAAAACATTTTAAGGCAGCAGCATTCTTCAAACTAAAATGACAGATAATATCCYATTTTAGAGCTCCAAAGCTAGCTCCTCGCTCTTCATTTCAATAACCAAGATAAACATTTTATTTAACAGCTCTATTAACACGTAGAAACACACTTCACTCCAGAAAGTCAGGCACACTTACAGTGCTGGCTTTGGCAGGACTTAAACTCTCAATTCCGGATGAATTCCTGGAAATGGGGTGGGAAAACCCTCATTTTTCTGAACAGAAATCAAGCATAAAGTTTGAGTCTCCAGTTCTGCTGCTTCCCACCCTGCTTACAACTTTGCCACACATGCAGGAGCACCGGCAGAGCCCAAGCGACACCTCCCAGAGGATGCCACAACTTCTGTCAGGTCTCTGCTGTGGTCAACACAGGTCTGCAAGGGGAACAGACCCCAAGCTACCTCTGGGGCTTCCTGCTCAGTGTCACCTCGCAGCTTTCCTTACGTGCCTCTGCTTGAGCCCAGCGTGCCTGGAAGTTCTCACACCTCAGGTGAAGGATGCGCCCTTGGGGAGCTGCAGCACCTGCAGCTGATCTGAGRGATCAGGAGCAAATATCCCAATATTCACAGCTTTCCTGCTCCCCAGGCAATGCCTGTCACTGTTACTGCCCTCCAAACACAAGCAGACCAGYGTGCAGCATTAAGGTGTTTTATCCTGGAGTGGTTTGGGTTGGCAGGGACCTTAATAATCATCCCATTCCAACCCCTGTGGGCAGGGATGCCTTCCACAGCCCAAGCTGCCCCAAGCCTCTTCCAGCCTGGCTCTTTTAACATGACCAGCACGCTGATATTAAATCTACCTAAACACTTTCCTTTTATATTTTTGTGGGGGTCTAAATAYTGATATAAAAACTCTTTTTGGTCCMTTCACAGCTTGTTTYGTTCAGCTGAGGGCTGGACAGATTTTTATGAGTTTCCAACCCAACAGAAAGAAAATTAGGCCCTCACTACCCAAATCYATGATTTCAAGCATTGGAAATGACTGCCCAGGGCAGTGGTGGAGTCCCCATCCCCAGAAGTGTTTAAGGAATGACTGGACATGGCACTCAACGCTCTGGTCTGGCCAAGGATGGACTCAATGATTCTCAGAGGTCTTTTCCAACTTAAAATGATTCTGGGATCTCCATAAGAAAATGCAGAGCAGGACTGAAGCCTCATGGAAGCACCTGAAGCCACTTTCCTTTTTTATTTTTCAATTCACTGTGTTTGTTTTACACACAAGACACGAGGTCCAAGAGCAACCGTCCGACCCTCAAGGCCTCTAGACACTGCTCTATATAGGGTTATTACAGTGAACTGCGGTTTAATTATATTTAAATAGTGAAAAGTCAAAGCCCTGCTGCTGTGCTTGCTTCCCTGCCCCTCCACRATCCATTTCTCCCCACTGCCTCCCATGGTTTCCTTGGAAACATATGCAAGCTTAAATTGGATTGACATTCACTTAGTGGACAGATGGAGTTTGGAACAGCCCCGTGCCTGAAATTCAAGGCTGAGCCTTGGGATGTGTCACGTTATCAATACAAAAAACAACCCCCCGAGCTTTGTGGGAAGGGTAAGGATCACCTAATTATTCAGTAACGAGCTCTGAGGTGGCATCTCAGGAAGGTCAGTGCTCAGCCATTGTTCCTGATGAAAGCAACGGCCGAGCACACGACCAGTTTTGTTRGGAGGGAAGGATTTAATTTTTGTTAAGTACTGAGAAAACAGGGGATTTCTTAAGCTCATTAGTGGCTTCAGGCAGGAGAAGTGCTGCAGATCACATGTGGGCTGAGCACAGACAGCGATGCTCCATCCRCACTGTAATTAAGCCACTTGCAATCCAAAACTTCATCCCTAGGCTGAAGTTATTCCTGGTAACTAATGCTGACCCATGGACACCGACAGGGACAGGCGTTGTATCACTCCTTTACAGCCCCAGAGGTGTCAGGACTGCACTTGCAGCAAAGCTGACAATTTATTCTCAAATGGCAATTATTCCCTGGGTCCTCTTCCACTATATAGGAAGACACAGAACCGGGAAGAAATTAAAATGGATTTTTTTTTTTTGAACGTTGGCTAAACAGTGCTTCCCAATCACACTGTCTGTCCCAACAAAACTGGAAAGGACCCACCTCTTTCCAACCAAAACACAACGAGGGCAGTAGAAATCCTAAATAACTACATCCCTAGAGATTCCTGATGAAATCCAGCATCTGGGAAGGACAAGATGACACCTGGGAAGGAAAAGGGGGGCAGCCAGTAGTCATTGCATATTGCCCCTCACCAGGTGCTCTGCTTGGTTATTACAGGGACCATCTCCAGGAACCAGGGATGTGCCAGGCAGTCAGAATTACCAAATAATTTTTAAGGAATAAATCCCAGAAATGCCTGGCTAGGAATAAATCCCAGAAATGCCTGGCTCTCTTCTGTTGCTTGTGCCATTTGCTGAAACCTAAGGAATTCCTGGGTTGGGATTTACCTGTCCAAGTCAGGATTTCCATACCTGTCCTGCCACCTGGCGTTTAGCCAGGATTTTAAGAAAATATCTTTTTTTCTCTGTCTACACGTGATTATAGCTGCCAAATCCTTTTCCTTTACTATCCTGTTCACCTTGGAGAGAGCTGCTGTCTCCTTACTCTGAGCCATCTCCAACCTTGAATCCTTCCACCGACTTTGGCTGAGCTGAACAAAGGAATAAACCAAAACATGCCTCTTGCCTCTGTTTATTAGGAGTTTTTTATTAACAAAAAATAAACCTCCTGCTGCCCACTAGTTCTCTCCACAAGCCTGCATTTTTCTGCCTCCCTCCTCCTTCCACACCTTCCATATTTACCAATATGTGATTATTGCAGCTTAATCCTCATTGCCTGCATTCCCCCCGGTGCCTCTCCATCCTCCCTCGGCAGAGACCTCTCCACCCTGCCTCAAATCCTGCTCTTTTTCACACAACTCCCAATTCTGAACCAGCGAGAACACACTCAACCCACCAAGCGCCYGGAGAGAGTGAGCCATCCCGACGGGATTTCAGGGATGTGTACCCTGAACCATTTCCAGCTAAGATGCTCGTTAGTTTACCGAACCTGCCCGGYGAGGATGCGAGCACGGCAGCGGGAGGATGCTCTGGCAGCATCTCCCTGCGGCCGCTCGGCCACGCTCCCCGCGGCTCCTGCTCCCTCCTGCCGCCCAAACTCGGCTCACTCATCCTTTCCTCGCATCCCGCAACTCCCCATTTCCTCTCCTGCGCCGTCAATTTGAGCCTGTTCCAGTATTCCGCAGGCACTCGGAGACACAATGAAGACGAGCACGGGATAATGCCGTGCTGCGGGAAGGCTGGCTGAAGCTCCCGATTTTCTGTGCTTCCCACAGGCCACAGGCAGGAACAATAGAAGGCCAGGCACGGTGTAAGTAGGAAGCAATGCCTGGGATCTCGATGCTTCCCTTTCACTGGGATTTTATTTCAAGGATGATAATTCAGACAGCAAAAAAAATCAGCTGCCAGAAAAGCGGTTTTATTCCAATCAATGTGAGGAAAACGCCTGCTTTTTATTTCTAAGAGCCTCGTAAATAATTTGAAATATTGAAACACAGGCAGCCTTTAAAAGCCAAGATCTTTCATTTTRAAAAACAAAAATCAAGGTTGCCGAGCTCTAGAGTTTCAAAGCTGAGTGTGAGAAAGCCCTTCAAAAACTGCTGGAAGAACAATGGGTGCCAGCGAGCGCTCCTGTGATGTGCCTTACAAAGGGGGAAGACCTAAAAATCATCATTTTCTTTAGTCATACCTTTGTTTAGGAGAACTGGGACACAAGGAATGCAGCACCCGGCAGCTCTGAGCCCAGGCATCATCTCATTCCTGAGCACTACACGTTTAACACAAATCCCACCCGCTCCACGTGCCTTTTCCCGGAGCGCTTCCATGCACAGCAGGGCAGTGCCCAGGGAATACAGCAGGACAAAATCCCCACCTGGGCTGCATGCCCCTTCTCTGGGCACGGGAAGGAGGAAGCCACAAAGCACACGGATCCCAAAGGCTCCCAGCATCGCCRTGCCGGCTGTGCCATCCCATGGGACGAGCTGACACCGTGCCGATGCCACCAGACTCCTGTCACCGAGCCTGGCTGCACATGTGGCAGCAAATACCCCTCCAAATCCTCTGCTGCCGGTCTCCAAAGGCACTGGGAGTTTGAAACGGCGAAGAAGGAGAATGACAAACCGCGGGATTCCAAGGTCCAACCAAACACCTCTACTGAAAATGCACCTCTAATTCAAGTCAGAGCTTCTAAAATAGGTGATAAAAACAACATTCCCGGCCGTGCCACGTGGGAAAAGCGCAGCGGCACAGCCCTGAGCACGCCGCGCTCCCGGGGAGTGACACACATTCCCTCCCCATTTAATGGTGTTTATTTAGCTGYCCGCTACCTTGCACGGCTCAGACCGTAGGGGGGACTGCCCGCTGCCACCGGGCTCGCAGGGTGTTACATCGCTCATTCCCACATCTTTCAATTTAAGGAAAGACGCATCGACGCGTTTCCCCATCGCCGAGCAGCAAGAAGCCAGCACCGCCAAATGTGAGTGTCACTCACAAATCAGGCAGAAATCAAGAGCGTCCGTTGACTTATTTTTGACCCATGTGGAGTTAATAACCACCCACCGTCTATGGAAGATATCCTGARATTTAATGTATATCAATAATTAGCAGGTTGAAGGGAAAACAAACGCTCCCCCAGAGCAGCCATTCTAATTTTTAGCTACTTYTCTCCAGAAGCAGAGCAGCACTGCCATCCCCACTGAGGGGCTTCTGCTATGATTTAACTCAAATTATTCTTTGGAAATTATAAAACTGTAATTTTGAGAGTCCAGAGATTTCACAAAGAGGTTCAGGTTCAGTTCCCTCAGCTGACTGCACTTCTTACATCCTGCCTGCTCTCCATACTCTGATTTTATAGGGGTTTCACCCACATGGCCAGAGAAAAAAATAACATGAAACAGATCAATTAAACTCCAATGGCACAAATATTGACAGGACCAGAGAAGAGGGGCCATATGAATTGGTTTTAAATCAGATTTTTATYTATTTTTCTTAATTATACCCTTGGTTTCTCTCTTTAATAACATCAGTCCCTCATTTCACTTTATAGCACAATAAAGTTTTCCAGTGTCCTCTTCTTCTGATGGAAGGGTTTCTTTTATTCATATGAAATATTACTGTGACTCTACTTTATTCTACTTAATTTATAATAATGCTTCATGCTAAAATAGCAAATCCAGACAGTAAGTGGCCAAAGTTATGGCATTGTTCCACACAATCTCGTTTCTTCCTATTTTAAGAAATAAACTCAGTAGTATTAAATTTAAGTGTGTTTTCCCCATTTCAAGGATATCAGGTGCCAGCACAAGTGTGAATGCATAGAGTTAAATCATAATGTTCTTCTCACAGGTAACTCATTCACTCAGAGCAACAATCTGGCCACGAATTTCARTATTTTCTGCCATTAAATCCAAGTCTTGGGTCCCAATAAAAAAGGAACGACCATGCTGGACAGCTGCAAGTATTGCTGAAGGACCCAAAGCCTCCAATCCTCATGAAGAAACACAGGGCACAATTCCTTCTGAGCATCCTCCACAAAACATCCCYTTTTCTTCCCTTTAAACACCATCTGCATCCAGAACGGCAGCGTCTTCCAGCSTTCCCCCTTGAAGAAATATCTGAAGACAGCCCAAATCTGCAGCTGGGAACATACCCAGCTCTCCTAAGAGYTGCTGGAAACAGGCACATAAATACATCATCAGTTCAAGCAGGAGAGCAAACCAGAGGGACAGAGCCTTRGGATGGGGAAATCCCTTGGGATCCTGCACATCCCTCTCTGTCACATCCCAGCCACCCCAGCCCCTGCCAGCTCACAAGCTTGTGTTTGAAGCTTTTTTCAGGTTTATGACTTCTTTGGGGCGCCTTTTTAATTTTTTTTTCTTAATTTCTCAGTCATCTGAAATGCTGCTTCATTTATTATTAACAACATGAGAGCTGTGACTTAGTTCAGCTGGTTGGGTGTGACACCAGGTTTGTTCCGTTGCTGCTTCCATGAGGTGCAGATTAACTGAGATCCCAGAATCAATGAGCTTGGAAAAGACCTCTGAGATCACTGAGTCCAACCTGTGACCGGCCACTACCTTGTCACCCAGCCCAGAGCACCGAGTGCCACATCCAGTCCTTCCTTGGACACCTCCCTGGGCAGCCCCTTCCAGTGCCTGACAACTCTTTACATGAAGAAATGCCTCCTGATGTCCAAATGGGGACAACCAACTGGGAGATGGGGCAAAAAAAAGCTCMACACAACTCTTTTTGGATGTGATATTTGCCCATCTGAGCACACTTTCCTGTTTTTGCAGAGCCAGATCGCATCATTCATTCATTTCCTTGCGATCTGAACACGATGCTGAGCAGCGAGTGCGCCTTTGCCGACCATTCTTAATTACTTTTCAATTGTTTACTTTGGACAGATTTGCTGCTAAGGGCTTATTTTCAGTGCTGCAGCAGCATTAGTAAAGCTCTTGCTGAAGGGTGGATTTCCCCCCCAAATCATGGCCAGGMGCTCCCTAAATCGGATCTCCACAGACGGGACCAGCACACGTGTCTCACAGAGCCTCCAAGTCACACAACAGCGATTAACACCACCACAGCAAACAAAATTAACCTGCATCGCCTAAAACACAACAACTTCCACCCTGACARGAGGAAGAACTTTCCACTGAGGGTGGCAGAGCACTGGAACAGTGTCTGTTTGGAACAGACACTCCAAACCCACCTGGACGTGTTCCTGTGTCACCTGGTCTAGGTGGGGATGGTCTCCAGAGGCTTTCCAATCCTACACGTCCTGTGATATTGATTAAAAAGCCAAATATACACTAAAGTTTCCAGAGCAGAGACAGAAAGGTGATGCAGAYGAACTGGCAAGAAGGACAGAGCACCGACACTTAACTGAATGATTCAGTCGCATGAGAACACGTCAGTGGCCTCCAAAATAACATTTCTGCCTCAAGACACAAGGGTRTGACTGTTTTTCCCCCAAACCCCACATTTCTAAGTTGCATTTTATTGTTATGTGCAACTGCCACCATCGACCCCCGGCAAATAAAGCCTCCAGAAAGGATCCACTCGCACCAAAGTTTGGGGAATTATTTTCCCCAGCAGGCTCAGYGTTTTCCAGCTCATTTTACACCTATCAGTAGGGCTACATTTCCCTGCTCTGCTTGAGAAGAGCAGCTGGAAAGCAGTTGGAAATGCTGCACTGAGTTCATGAGGAAAACAAACAGAAATCAATGTTTAAATCCAAAACGCCCTGGTAAATCACACTAACACACGATTTCCTATTGCCAGCAAACATTTCAGACAGTTCCAGCTAAAGCACGGGAATGATTCAGGTAGCCAGGGCATGACAAACGTGAAGGATGGCTCAGAATGAATATGTGAGCAGGATATTTCTGCTAAAGCGATCAGCAGTGTGCTGGTATTTAAATCACATTAAGATTTCAAAAGCATCAGTCTATCACGCAGCTCGTGTCACTCTTTCTCACAGCCACGAGGTCCAGAAGCCTTAAAATAAAACCCCGAGCCCCCCAGAACACCACAGAGCCCCTCAGCGTGGAACAAGCGCTTGCTAATTGTGGCAAACTGATGGACAGATCAATTAACCAGGCGAGCAAAAGCTCGGCAAAGCCTCTCGCTTTGAGGTTCGCCTGCTCCTGACAATGATGACTTCAGATGGAGAGCGAGCACGAGGGGCAGCTGGATTCTTTAAAACAAAACACAACCAGAACCGCTTTCAGATAAGCATTTCGTGGAAAGAGAGAGGGGAGGGGGAGAGGCAAACAGAATAGATCCCAAATGCTCGTATTTTTTAAGTTTTCACGGCTGCTCTTGTGAAACAGAGGGGGTCTCCGTGTCTCCCTGTGTCTGGGCAGGGAAAGGGACTTCGGGGCGTGGGTATCCCCGTGTTGGGGCTGGCTGTCGAGCAGCAGCCCGGGGAGCACTTGCTAGTCTTCCCGAGATCTGCCCAGTCACATGTGCTGGCTCCTGCGCCTTGTAGAAGCAGCTGGAAAAGAGGGAGCCAGCCGAGCCGCCTCCATTAGGAGCCACCGCTACACAAAAGGAGAAGAGGAAACAAGCCGTCGGCCACCGGAGCAGCCGGCAGGAAAGGACTGATGTCCAGAGCCACGGGGAGCGCAGGGCAAGTGGGGAAAATCACGATGGAAATGAAAACTGCTCCGCTGTCCCCCAAAGAGACTCGATGGCACCTGCCTGACAGGGACACGGTGGTCACAGCCCGCCCGGCATCACATCCTGCAAACCATCGGGAACTCGACGGACTCACCCGCTCAACCCTCAGGAGAGGGGATCATCTCCCCGTTCGGGCGTGGGGAGCCCCAAAACACCAAACCCAGACAGCTCGTCCTGTGCCAACTCCTGGCCGGGCAGCGCCGGTTCAGCTCCGGCATCCGGAGGGGCCGAGGACAGCGGCTGCTTTCCCTGGGAATCGCCCCCGATCCGGCGATGCCGAGGCCAGCGGCCCCTTGGGCAAGGAGTCCCCCAGGGCCGCGAGCCCCGCGACTACCCCGGGCCCCCCCCGCCCGGCCCGGCCCCGCCGCCTTTGTGCTGCCCGAGCGGCCGGGGCGGAGGAGCCCGGGGGGGTTCGGCGGGGCCGATCCGGCCTCGCACCGGTGGGACCGCGCGGGGTAACGGCGGCCCGGCCCGGCCCATCCGTCGCCGAGCCCGCCGTACCCTCCCGGCGCTCCSCCGCCGCCGCTGCCGCCGCGGAAAGTTCCCGGTGGCCCCGGGTACCCCCCGCCCCTCCAAACCCGGGGGCGGTGGCACCTGCTCCCGGCCCGGCGGAGTTCCCGGGGGCGGAGGAACGAGGCGGCGCCGCGGGGACCGCGTGTGGACTCACCGGGAGGCTGCCGCAGGCCCCGGGGGGGAGAAATCCAGCGGCGGGAGCGCCGCGAGTCCCGAGCTCCGCGCTGCTGCTGCGTCAGCGCCGCCGCCTCCTCGGCTGCGGGATGGGGACGAGGCGCCACTGCCGCCGCCCGCCCCTGGCCGCGGGGCGTCGCGGAGCGGGCGGGCGGAGGCCGGAGCGGGCGGCGGAGAGGCCGGGAGGGGCGGAGGAGGGGGCGGAGGAGGGACCGGAGGAGGGACCGGGGGCGCCGCCGCCGCCGCCGCCGCCGCCGCCGCGAACTCCCCGCAAGCCGCGAGCGCCTCCGGCCTCCTTCCTGCTTCCTCGTCCGTAGCCAATCGCCGTGCGCCGCCCGCCGCTCGCCCCGCCGCACCGGCCAATCACCACCGCCTCTCCTCTCCGCGCCGGCCAATCGCCGCCGCGCCCGCCCCCGCCCCGAGCCCCCCTCAGCGCCCCCCCCACTCCCCTCACGGAGCCCCTCACACCGCGGCCGCCTCGCCCGTGGCGCGGGATAACCGGGATAACCGGGAAAACCGGGATAACCGCGCCGCCGGGACTCCGGGACAGCCCAGATGGCCGCGATTCCCTTACTGGACGGGGGCGTAAGGCGTCCTCGCGCGCCTGTCAAAGACTCCCCCGTCGGTCCCTCAGAAGCGCACGGGACGCCCTCACACCTCCCGGGTGTGCCCGGCGCATCCCGGGGGCAGCTACACTTAAACCGAGCCCTGCATCCAAACTCTGGGAAAGTTGGAAGTCCCAGGGGTCCGGCCGGAGCTCCGCGGAGAGCTGCCAGGGAGGAGAGGAACAAGGCAGAGCGGGTTTGAGCGCCCGTCATTCCCACCCCGAGATGGACACGGGAAAGGCCACCGACCCCCCTTGTGTGTGATGGCTGCCCCTGAACAGCCCTGTGAGTCAGCACCAGGGGAATATCCCGTTGCATTTTAGGGGGAAAAAAGGCCAACGGGGAATTTTCAGGTGTCCCAGAGCTTCCCCACAGAACCTGTCCTCACTGGGACGCTCAGGTGTCCATGGGTTAAGTGGTCTTACCAATAGATGAGACATGGCAGCAATGAGAACATTAGGAAAACTCCATATTTCCCTCAAAAATTKGGTTTGAAGCCCTAAAGCAGACCCAACAAGCCTCGAAAGTTACTTAATCAGTATCTTTAGCAGTACCACATCCCCATCACTGAAGCCTCTCCATCAGCTGCAAAATAGGGCTTTTCCATTGAATCATGGACTCTCCTGAGTTGGATCCACAGGAAACCAGCCCCACTCCTAGTCCTGTGCTGGACAGCCCCRAAATCCCACCATGTGTCTGAGAGTATTGTCCAGATGCTTTTTGAGCTCTGTCAGGCTTGGAGCTGTGACCGCTTCCCTGGAGAGCCTGTTCCAGKGCCAAATCTGTCCTATTTCTTTTAAACTTGGAGAACAGCTGGGAAGGAATTGGCACGTGGAACCCATGGGGCTCCAGGAGATAGATAGACAATAAGGGTGAGAYCCTGATGGTCTGCTTGAAATTCAACTAAACTGCAGGAGACCTAGGAGCCTGAAATACTTCCTGCCTTGTTCTGGTGGTCCTTGATCCCTGGTCCACAGGGATCTTGTAAACAAGAGCAGGATGAAGCACTGGTATGATTTTTGCAGGATCCAGATGTTACACAGAGAAGATTGAGGGAAAATTGAGCTATTTGGAGACACTGATTCCTGAAACAAATACCAGTCRTTGGTGATGGAGCAGGGAAAAATGAATAACCTTACAGCTACACCCCCAGAAGCTCTCAAGGTGCAGCAGGACAGCTCTCCTTAAAAGCTYTCTGATATCCTTTATGAGTTGGACTTGGATGGTCCTTGTGGGTCCCTTTCACTTCGGGATATTCTGTGATTACCCCATTTCACTGCTTCTCTTAGGAAACACAACCTTTGGATGAGACTTTTCCAGGCTCTATAATGCAGCTGGACATCACTAAGAGCCACTCTACAAGCACAAATGTTCTGTCTCCTCAGACCAGAGCTTCTCACCACCTGAAAAGGAAAGTCAGCTCATATTGCTGCCAAACTGTTCCCTAAAAACAGTATTTTATTGGAGCTCTTCCCTCTGCTGTGAGCCACAGGAATAGGAGGGAAACCACAGYGCTCTGACAACAGATTGAATTCAATTTCAGTGTTACACAGAGCACACTTACTCCAGTTGTTAGATATGTYCAAGTGGCTTCCAAAATCTACCACCTCAGACTCCTTAGCTGAACAGAGTGATATTTGGAGTGGAAAAGTGAAGAATCTGGGAATTCTGAAGTTCTGAAGCCACCTTGCRTCTCAAGCAATAAACCTACAGTGTCACGGTGTTCCAGAGGGAAACACTTGGGCARAATTCATGCTGAAGTTTGATGACAAATGTCATTTAACAGCTGCTTTTTGGGGAAAGTGGRGGTGAGGCCACCTTCATTCTTCCAGGTGTTTGGAACAGGACAGGTTGAGGATGAGGAACTGTGTGCTCCAGAGCTGCACTGGAGTGGAAAGCAGAGCCATCTGCAGAGCTCCTTCTCTCTTGAGAAACTAATTTATTCTGAAGTGGGGCCTTTCCTCGTCTCTTTCTCAGAGGGGTGAGGGGGAAAAATGGGAAGTTAATTGCTGATTCCAGAACAATATGTCTGTGTGTCTGCCGGGCTCCAGCCTGTCAGGTGGCAACACAGCCGAGACGCAGAGTTTGGGCTTTTTCTCCCCTCATTAACTGAAAAGAATGAACCGCCAAAGCCCCGACATGAGATCTTCCTACCCCAAATTCTGGCCTGTTTTATGGGAAAGGGATAACATACTGGGCTATAGACTGCCCGAGCAGCAGCAGCTTTGTCCCCAGCTCACACTTCAGGCTGTGGCAGCACCTTGCTGAGGTTGGACCTGTTGGTAAAAGGGGTTGTAAAGCCCCATGGCTGTGGGGAAGCTGGGCCAGGAACCAGCAGGGATTAAGGGATTGTCCCTCATTGCACCCATCTCCACTGAGGTATTGGGGTGGGACAGGCACACACAGCTGAACCAGCGCTAAAGGGAAAGAAGGAAGAAGAGGATTTCATYGTTAACACAGGGAAAACAAGGAAAAGGATCTTTGCGTTTTCTAACTCTGAGTTTTGGGAGTAAAAACTTAAATTGTCCCTCAGGAGAACAGGGAAGAGCCCCAGCACCTCAGTGGGGGTCGGGCTGGCAGAAGGGTGTTTGCACTGCATACCCCAAAGCACGCTCAGAGCTCTCTGACCTTCAGGAACAAATGTGGTGAGTTTWAAAAAGTCACAGAAAATCCAAGAAGAGGAAAAATCCCCCAGCAGTTCAGAAAGGACAAAGAAAGGGACCCTGCAGCTCTSCTGTCTGTGCTGGCAGGAGAATGGCAGTACCTCTTTTTAACCCAGGTGGGGAGGCAGTGCATCCCTGAGAATGCCAGAGCTTCCTGCACAGCCATAAACCGATGGAAAGCTCCCATTCCACCAGCAGCTCGCAAACAGGCATGGGAGCTTAAGCAACAGCCTTAATCCGAGTAAGCTCCCACACTAGGAGCAGCAGTGCSGAGGATCCTGCACCGACTGGTTCCTCGGCCGGGCCTCAGGGAAGGACTTGGCTGCAGGGAAGAGCTCGGCACATCTGTGAGGGGGAGGATGGCCAGCCCCACCTTCCCAAACAGCCTCGTGGCCGCACATGGGGATAAACCCATCCTCGGATCTCTGCACTTGGGTCTTTATGTGGTCTGGCTGCAGTGACAGGGCTGGGTCAAAAWGTCTTTCATTCAGCACATCTCAGCTGCATCCCACCGGGATCCTGCCTTTTCCAGGCATCTCCCCCACCAAGAAACATCCCCAAATCCAGCTGTGTGATCCCACCCCACCTGATGTCTCCACAGAAAAGATGCCCTGGCTTGCTGGCAAAGAGAT
The DNA here is from genome assembly GCF_030028575.1 of Malurus melanocephalus. Lineage (NCBI taxonomy): Eukaryota > Metazoa > Chordata > Aves > Passeriformes > Maluridae > Malurus > Malurus melanocephalus. The sequence goes on along the minus strand of NW_026623809.1, from coordinate 149,481 downwards.
GAGTTTTGGTAGTCCCTTCCTTCCTCCTTTTCCTTCCCCTTTCAGGGTTAACCCAGTAACTACAAAAGGCTAAATGAATCCCTGGTGGAGCTCCATGGACTGACTTGGAATTCTRTTACACCAAAAAAGCAAATTGGCTGTGAGTGTTCAGGTCTGCAGCAAACCAGCTGTGGTTACACAGTCAGCTTCCTCTGAGATTTCTGTTTAAACATCAGAATTTGCTCGGTTTTAGCTGGGTGAAATATTGCACTTTTTCCACTGGAAGAAGCCAGGAGGGATTCAGGCTGGAAGAGGGGTCTCTGCCAGCACAGAGGTGTCAAGCAGCCATCTCATAACCTATCGGGAAAAATTCTGATTACTCTATTTGTGTCTCAGGGAATCATCTGCAGCTTTTTGGTGCTGTTGCTGTTACAAAGGTCATATTTATCATTTATTTTAATGTATTTTAGTTTTAGAAATGTTCATGCTGTTTATATCCAGTATTGTCTACGAAGCAGCAGTGCCAAGGAAGTTCAGCAAACAAAAGGCGATTGCTGTGTTCTATTTCTTATTTCACCTCTCATCTTAACACTTTAGAGTGTTTTAGTAAGGAATATATAATAGATATAATATATATAATTTATTGATGGAGGGAAAAAACAGAGGGACAATGTGAAGAGCCCAATGGGGACCAGCACAGTCAGGAAATGAGACTGGATTAAATTAAAGYAAAAAATCACAGGAGTAAGAGTTAAGAGCATCTCTGAGTGTTGCGGTGGAGCGAGGTGGATGTGTGTGCTTCAGTATATTGCAAACTCAGGATTAAAAGCAAGGACTCTGCTTTATGAGCTGGGTCGTGGCACAGAGTGACAAACTCGYGTACACAGGAAGGATAAATGTCCTGCCTCGCGTTCCCAAGGTAGCCATTCTTTTATGAAGTGTGATTCACAAAACCAGGGAGGCTGCAGGATCACAACACAAAACACATGTCCCAGAAAGTCAGGATGGGAAAGCAAGCAGCAATTATGGGACCATCTGTGTTGTGGGATGGGGCTGCAGCGGAACCAGCACTGGTCCTTCGCCCCACTGCGGGTTGTTGGGCTGGGGCAAACACTTCAGCTGTGGTCAGCTTGGGAAAATCAGTGGGAATAAACCCATGGCTGCTTGTACAATTCCTTGCACAGAATTAATACAGGAAAAACCTAATAAGAAATCCCGAAGGAACCGCTCAGCCAATCTGCATTTCCAGAGGAAACAGCTGCATCAGCAGGAAATCTTCATCTCTTTTGTGTCCCTCAGGTGGGTGGGAGCTTGTACMAGCACAGGGWCATGGGGACAGGGACATTCCTCAGTGGAGGAGATGTGTCAGCTCCTTCATACTCCTGCCAGTGCAAAGACACAGGCACATTCCTATTTTTCTATGTGAAAATGTCACTGCTGGGTGTTTTACCCTTTTCTTGTCCCCAGTCTACCAAAGATGCCCAGCACCCTGAGGCCCACCCAGAGTCCCACTCAGAGATGTTTTCTGCCCTGAGGGTTGTTTTTCATTCCTCACTTTCAGCAGCTGGAGTAAGCTCAGCACAAGGAGGGACTAATATCTCYGTGGGCTTTTTGTGGGACATCAGGAAAAACTCCAAGGTCTTCATTAAGACARTAACAACATCTCAGAGTCAGGGGAAAATACACACACACATCTGTTAACTTCTGCCTCACCCCAGGGGTCTGGGGGGGGTGAATTTGGGCTCAATGCTCACAGTCTGAAGCTGCTGCATCTCCATCCCTCATYGGCTGTACATCAGGCACCCGGCAGGAATGTTTGGAGTTTCCCTGTGCAAATCTCCCTCTCAGGGATATGGGTTAGTGGTGGCCTTGGCAGTGCCGGAGGAAMGGTTGGACTTGATGGTCTTAAAGGTCTTTTCCAACCTAAACGATTCCATGATTCTATGATAATCCTATTAGCATTAACATGGGCTGTGTGGCTAAATCCCCACATTCTGCACAGAAATTGAATCCCTGAGGGGTTGGCTTAAAATAACAAATACTCAGAAAGGCAGAGAAGGGAGCAAAGGAGGGGTTGTCCAGTGATGGTGTCTCCTATGGGAAGTAAATCAAGTAGYGTTTAGGGATTTAGAGCTGCTGGGGACAGTCTGGGCTGGGAATGGATCTGGAGGATGTGCAATTAGCTGGGGAAATWGCTGTGCCCTGGGTGGGCAGCACCTCCTTAATTTCCCTTCCCACATCTTTTSTCACTTATGTTTGATAGCACTGAGAGAGGAAAAGAGAAGGAAAAAAAAAAGAAGGATCAGCCCACCATTTCCTCCTGACTTGGAAACACAGAACAGGTTTTCAGGGATATGGGCTGCACAGGGCTGTGATCATCGAGCAAGTGGTGGTGTTGTGGGGTGAGCACAGGAAAACCCTGGTGTGGAGACACCATAGCTCGGGAGGAACAGCCATACTCAAAAAGATGGAAAACAGGCAGARCCACCACGGCCAGTGATGGTGAGTCCCCATCCAATGGCAGTCTTTCCATGGCATGGAGTGAGGGATGACAAGGGTGCAGGACAATGGGGTAACTGCCGCAGAGGAGGATGTGGGTCCCCTGGCTGCGAGTGGCCATGGCCCTGGGCTCAGCCACAGGCTTATCCCAATGTCCTGGCTGCTGCAGATCTTGCAAAAATAGTTATTAACCCAAATATCCTCATTAGATCCTCACGTGAGGACTTGTACTCCACCAACCAAAGTGTTCGTGCAGTGTGAAGATTTCTGGGTTTTTAAGATATGAAAGTGCCTGGAGTAARAGGAACTTTAATTCAGGGGATCCCAGATGATAGTGATCACTCTTGGCCTCACATTTAATGAACGGTTTATTGGACAAGAAGTGTCCATGAAGTGAATTGGTGGTGGTACAGTCTTTCTCCCATCCCAGCTCAGAAACCYGCAAGGGGTTTATAACCAGCTTGGAAACCAACAAAACTTTAACGAACTGGGTTGTTCATAATGTTTGGACAGAGCCTGGGATCAAAACCCATTTATTCTGCTATTACTATTCATTATTCCCTCCAGTGGTACCCTGGATGTTTGAGCTGGGATCTGCTTAATCCYGTAAAGCCCAGCTTCTCCTCGTGCCAGAACAGGGAACAAAGTCATAATTCTCCCTTTGCAGCCTCCCAGGCTGTTGCCATGGGAATGATGCAATGTTCCCAATTCCTGGGGGTGCTCTCCTGCCAGTTCAGGTAGGACAAGCTCCTTTCCTAAGGGAAGAGTGCCTGGATTGAGTGCTATGCTTTGACAATTAGCAAGGGAAGTTATGGATCACTCCATCAAAGTGATGGTTCCACACTGGCAGGGGACCYGCTTTTGGAATTGGAACCCCTGGGCAAGCCTGGCTCACTGGGGGTACCTGGAAGTGCTGGATCTGTACCTTGGGCTCCTCAGGTACCGACTGTCCAGCTGGGTTTGTCCTATTTACAGCCTTCCTCACTATTGCCCATCCCTATCTAGGTCCCGTTCTGCTGTCCCCAGCTCCTTGCCTCCAGCTGACACCCCAAAACAGACTTGCTGCCCAGGAACCCACCCTGGGGCTCCTCGCAGCCCTGAGTCTGTGCCTGGGCTTAGGCAGGATCTGTTGGAGACTTCTGAAGCACAAAAATCCCTGAGTGGTGCTGAGGATGGATTTGGGTGTGAGGGGCTGGTGGGGTAAGAACTTCCCAAACTCCACCTGAGAACAGCAACCCTGATAATCCTCTTAATTCCATTACTGTGGTCAGAGATTGCCCCAGCCCTGCCTTATCCCCAAAAGCGGGAGGAATCAGGGCACTGGTCTGCTCAGAACACTGCTATAGGTTCCAGCCAGCTCCCATCCCATAAAAGCACCTTTCCACATTCATGGAAACTTGGAAATAGCCCTCTGAGAATCCAGAGCTGTATAAACTTTCAAAGCTAAAATGGGGAACAAAGTAGGTCCTGATGGGATCGTTGTCCAAACCTGGGGAGACAAAACTGAGCAAAGTCACCCTCTTTCCCTTCCACCCCCCCCCCACCTTGTTTTCCTTCTAGAAACCAAATAMAATTGAAGTCCCAAACCCTTGGAGGTGGCTCCTCCCTTCCTCCTATGCTTGAGATTTCAAAATCTAACCTGAAAATTCCATCATTGCATGTTTACTCCAATGCCTTGCCTTAAATTTGTGTGCGGATGGATCATCTCTGYCCCAAACCTCACTGCTCTGTTCTCTGGCACGTTATAACCTGCATAGCCCTGGACTGCYTGGATTGGTGCCTCCTGACCCAGCACTGAAGGCTGGTGGTGTCTAGGGAAATCCTTCCTGCTGCACAGGGATGGGATTTGAAAAGCTGATCGGTCCCTCTCTGTAAAACAATACCCTTGATCCAGGGAGACGGAATGCAGGGGACCAAACGGGAGGAGGGAAGCCCCTCAGAGCCCYGCCAAGACTGGAGCTTGGCCATGCTTGGGGGAGAATTTTCCAGCAAGCTGTGCATCACAGTGGGTCAGTGTCCAGCCCAAACAGCCTTGTTTCCTTCCAAAAATGTCAAACAAGGTCTAAAGCCTTCCTGAAGTCAGGATATATCTCATTTGTGGCTGCTTCTTCATGCCCACATCCAGTTTCCTCAGCAAAGAGGGGAATTCAAGGAGTTTGATGTGATCTCTGTATGACAAACCCACGCTGGCTCTTTTATCACCTGGTTATCTGTCAGGGGCTTCACTAGATCTAAAGCCCCCTGTACTCCAGAAGCTTCCCAGGCATTAAAGCACAGCCAAGCACTAAATAATCCCCTTGGTCTTCCTCTTAACACTTAGGAAGAGGAGTAGGGGTTGATCTCCTCTGTGGGACAGGATGTCTGATGGCTCAGAAATTGCTGGATCCTGAAACTCTTACCATCATCAGCACCAGATCCAGATCCAAAGGCACAGAGGTCTCAATTCTCTAACTTCCCCAGACAGCCCCCTGCCCTCCCTCCTGCTCCTCTATCCCTCTGACCCAGCTCTGCGCGACGAAGGAAACTGGGTTAATAGATGAAAGAGGAATTGCTAAAGCAAATATTTTCTTTCCAAAGCTCTCTCATTAGCTATAAACACAGGGAACTACTGCGGATAACCAACGTGTTTTAGAGGGTTGTGGCTCTGTGGCGAAAGCAGGGATTTCTGATGGGGACACATGGATTTCTGATTTTTTCTTCAAACCAGCATTGCTCAACCCTGCTTTGTAGCCCATCCCTAGGGCTGGAGAGGGAACTGTAACATGGCTCCAGCGTGGTTCCTTCTTCCCACAAGCACAGYCAGGATGGAGGATATCGTTAAATCCTGATAATCCAAATTTTGCAGGCAAAGATGTCTTCATGAACCTTTCAGGGACATATCACACTTCAAACAAACCCCCTCACCAGAAAAAAATTGTGGCAGCAACACAACCCGAGGAGGAATGAGCACAAGRTGCTCCCCTTACTTTAACATGCACCCAAGAGCAGTGGGGATGTAAAAATCCCACCAACCTTTTGGAAAACGTAACAAAAATGTGATTTGAACACCTGAGTGGCATTAAATCCCCAGGAGCTCTCCTGGCGTCTCTCTTCCTGAGCTGGAACCGACTCACCAACCCGACTTTGCCGTGATTATAATCCTTAATTTCTGATTTTGCCACCTGCACTATGTTTCATGAAATTTTAAAGATAATGCTCTGCCAAACTGAAATGGCAGTGGAGCAGATGTTTAAGTGCAGCCGAGGATGAATAAATTATGGGTCTTGTGGCTGTACGGTGAAGAAGGGAGAGGGTGGATGGCTCCAAATAGGGAGATAATTGATTTAAATGACATTGTCTGCTGGCGTCACCTGGGATCAGCTCTTTGGGCACAGGCAGAAGAAATGCAGCAATTAAAGACACTGGTCTGAGGACAGCAGTGACTTGCCTCCATGCAGGCTGTGCTCAGCCTCTTCTTTTTGGCTGTTCTGTGGCTTTTTTCATCTCTTTATCCCACCTCAGTATCAGGCAGGGAGAGGAAAATGATGCTGATTTTGGTCTGAGTCCACCTGCAGCAGAAATGAGCCCATTTGGGTTATCTTGGGGCTCTGTGAGGGAAAGGAGTATGTTGAGTATTGGAAACACTTTAATCCCACAGAGAAAATAATGATTAATAATCAYTGATAGTTAGACACCAAATCCAGATCCAGAAGCACCAAACTGTGTTTTTTAATCACAAGATGGRTCAAAAATGATGGTGACTCAGGAGMTCACAGGATTTTTGCTCTTCTCTGCTACAGACAACCCTGGTGACCTTGGGCAAGTTACTTAACCCCTCAGTACAGCCCAGTCCCTTCCAGTGGGGAAGGTGCTCAYCTGGCAGGGGTAAAGAAATTCCCTTGGCAAACCCACAGCTGCCATGGAAGAAAGGATTCCCTGGAATCCCAAGAGTTTACTGATCCATGAGCCCTCTCTTCCTAAGGGATGCTGGTCCTGCCCTGTGCCCTTCCCAGGACCTGGGTTTTGGGGGCTCTCACAAACCACAGCCCAGAGGTGGGACCTGCCTGAGCTCACAGTGTTTTTTTGCATTTCCCCAAAATCAGATTTTTTTTGCAACTCAAAACAGCCCTGATGGAGCGTGTTGGCTTTTCAAACACCTGTTAGTCTGTGGCTCCTGATGGCTTCCTGGCATGAGCTCCACGCCAGAGCAYAGCCTCCCTCCAGTGCACCTAGGCTCAGGAGCAAAGGCAAACCAAGCAAAAAGCAGGAGGCAAAGGATTCCTGCTCTGAGGATGTTCATCTCCAGCCTGTCCTGGGATTGGGGCAGAGGAAGGGGATCCCAAGGTGCTGCCAGCAGCAATTCTGGGGATTTGGGGTGCTGAGGTTCTGACCTGTGTGCAAAGGAGGMGAGGCAAAAWGGGCTTGATCCTGCCTATGGCTCCYRCAAGATGTTGCCACRGAGAAAATAAGAGATGAAAGGGGTTTTCTAAGAGCAAAAGCACCTGTGGAAGCTGCAGAAGGACTGCCAGTTTTCCAAGACACGCTGAATAAGTGTACAGGAGGGTGGCAGCTCCTGTGCTCCGTGATGCAGCTGTCTCTGTGGGAGAGAAACCAGTGGCAAGTCCCAGGCGGAYACTGGCTCTTCCCGTGGGCACAGGGATCCCTGCAAAGGGAGTGACGTCCCATCTCAGCAGGCATGTGAGAGCCAGGGCTGTCCCCAGAGAAGGAGATGGTCCCCATAATGATTGAGGAAAGACCATATCAGCTTGAGTTCTGCACACCCTCATGGTCCCATGAGGAAGCTCTGCAGAGCTGCATTGGAAACGCTGGCTCTTGGGAACAACAGCCCCAAGCGAGCGTGTTCAGGACCGATGTGACACCAGCTCCTTGGGGAAGCAGGGCCTGGGGGARCTGCACAGAGGCTCCCAGTGCTGGAAGCTTCAGCTGCGCCCAAGCAAAAGAAATCACCCCTGGGGATCTCCTGAGCGTGTCTGGTCGGCAGGGATGGGRTCAGGCCACCTACTCCACGCAGCTCCCTCTCCTCATGCCAGCAGGAGCATCCGGGCGCTAAATCACGGTAGGGATCCTGCTGGACTGCAAAAATATCCATTTACTTTTCTCCTCTGCGTTGGGCTGACCAGGCAGCTACCACTCTTTCCTTCAGACCAATGCTGAGCTTCTTTTCCCTCCGGAGAAGCTCCAAGCTCTGCAACAAGGCACRGAGAGGACACAGGGTGTTTCCTAATGCCCCTGGCACAGGTTGGCTCGTGGGGAGAACATCAATCCAGTACTGCTCCCTTTGCCCTGCAGACACCTGGGGCATGTGGATTATTTCCATCCCACCAASAGCTGCAGGAAAACATGCTCACTCCAGCCTCTCTTATGGGAGGCACCTGCAGCAGAGGGCTGCAAAAGCCCTTTCTGGGCAGTCCCAGCTGTGCCACCAGACAGCCCCATGCAGAAGGGGGCTGTGCTTATGCCAAGCGACTCAGCCCACTGAGACACCCTCCAGAAACTCCCTGTTCGCTCTCTGCCCTGCCCCATGTGGGCAGTGCTAGGGACAGAAGTGATGCTCAATGGATATGCTGAGCAGGGTGATTCAGTGCTTGTTGTACACCCCAGAGAGATCAAGGTGCCTCAACACCTGTGGGTGACAAMGCTGGGTGATCCAAGTGCCACTCTGATCCTTGTCCTGCAGGGCACRTCTATCTGACTGTCATTGTCCCTACCAGGGCAATGAGGGGCTGTGAGCAGGAACAGCAGCAGCAGAGAATGAATCCCAGAATTATTTAGGTTAGAAAAGATGTCCAAGACCATCTAGTTCAACCGGGGACCAATCCCCACCTTGTCCAGAGCACTGAGTGCCAGGTCCAGCTGTTCCTTGAACACCTACAGGGATGGTGACTCCACTACTTCCATGAGCAGCCAGTTACAATGCTGGACAACCCTTTCCATGAAGAATTTTTTCCTGAAAAGTGCCCTTCCTCCTGCCTGGGGGACAGCAGTGACCAAGGTGTCCTGCAGCAGTGCTACCTCAGTTTCAGGTTTGGTGGGGACATCATCCCCTGCCSATTGGGGCAGCTCAGGGCTGGGAGAGCTCATGCTCTTCAGAGGTTCAGGATCATCCCCCTTCTCCTGGCTGCCTTTGGAATGACAGAYCCTCAGGCAGACCCACACCTCCCGGTCTGCCCGGAGCTCCACGTGCCAMGGGGGAGCCGGCTGCTGTCCCCCCACGGCCGGCTGCCTCCTCCCGCTGGCACTGGGCCGCCTGCCATTCCCTTGGGCGRGCACGCTGCTCCAGTCTTTTTTCCCCCATTCAGGCTGACAACTGGGCCTCAGCATCAGCTGCTTGTTGCTCAGCATCAGCCTTTCAGCAAACAGCAGGTGCAAGCGGGGCGACCCTGGGCTGCGCTACAGTAATCCTGCAGCCCCCCCCCGGGCCTCCCTCGCACAATATTGTCCCCTCGGCTCAAGAATGTTTTTGTCTCCCCTTCACAGTTGTGAATTCTTGTATAGATTGAAAAGAAATCTCTTTCTAATCTTCCTGCAGGGCCGTGGCTGGGAGGAGCGGGTGCCTCGCTGCGAGGGGAGCGTGGCCGGCCCAGCTGTGCGGGAGGAGCGGGCAGCTGCCGGGCCGGACGCAGGGACACAGCGATCGGCCAGGGAGCAGCGATCGCGTCCTCTATGCCTGCAGCAGTGACAGCGGATACGTGTGGCTCCGTGGGCTCTAACTCCACCCTGGGAAAGAAACCGACTCATCGCCCACATGCRGGAACACGGAGGTGACACAGCAGCAGGTCCCTGCTCCGGCAGCGGTGTGGAACTGCAGCGAGCGCTGCCTGGAGCTCCGGGGAGGYTGAGGCAAGCGGGAATCTAAACACACAGAAATTTTGAATAACACATCGCACTGGGCTGCAGGAGGGAGGCAGGAGCGGGAGGGAGGCTCGTGRGCAGGGACGGAGCATCACCGCAGGGCTTGGCTTCAGCACATCTCTGYGTAGCGAAATCAGGACGCGATGACACTTTCGTTATGTGTCACCCTGTACTGAWATTGCTCAAAGCCCAGCATGGGAGGGAAGCATCATCCTTCCCACGGGTTACTAAAGCCTCCCTTCCYCGCATGGACCAGCTCCACAGGCAAGAAACCACATCCTCTGTCCCACATACACACGAGCACACACTGCCCTGMAAGCGGGGTGGGGGTTCCTGCCCTCCCCTGGGACAGGCAGTGGGACAGAGCAGGGGACAGGGGCTCTACAGCGAGCTCTTGAGTCATCCCACAGCAATGCAGTAGGCTGGGAATCCCATCTGGCAGTCCCAGCAGGATCCACGACATCTTTTCTGGGAGTCAAACCACTGCACCCAGGTCCCTGAGGAGGGTCGGGGAGAGCCATTGCCTTGCCTGAGGCCCTGTACAAACACAAGTTCCTCTCCCACATCCTGCACCTCTCGGTGTGGTTTGACATCGCTTGACAAGGCAAGATTTGCTTTAACCACAGCCCAGCCCCACGATGGGGCTGTGGCTCCCTGGCCCAGCTGCCCGCGAAGACCATCCACAGCAGTTTTACCTCACAGACAGATTTTGACACCGTGTCCCTGGTGTGTTCATACAGCAAAGAGCTCCCTCACACTGCGGGCAGCCCCRCAAGCACAGCCTCTCTTTAAACTCAAGCTGTGTCCAAAACTGGAAGGAGCTGTGGTCCCTTCTGCCCTGAGAGGCACGAGGCAGAACACCGGGGATCCCAGCCCATCTTCCCCACCATATCTTCCATTTCCCTTGAGTTTGTCGATCAAACACTGGCAGTGCCCCAGCTCAGTGCAAGGCCAGCTTTTCTACCACAAGCTGATCATCGAGTCCARCCTGTGCCCGATGCCCACCTTGTCACGCAGCCCAGAGCACTGAGTGCCATGTCCAGCTGTTTCTTGGACACCTCCAGGGATGGGGACTCCACCACCTCCCTGGGAAGCTCCTTCCAATGCCTGATGGCCTTTCTGTAAAGGAATTCTTTATAGCCAACCTGAACCTCCCCAGTGCAGCTTAGAGTACACCCTCTCTCCCTGTCACTAACTGAACCTCATTCCAAATCCCAGACTACTGAAATAAATTCTCTATTACCTTGTMCTGGGTTTGGATGGCCAGGTGTTGGTAGCCAGGGGACTACAGAGGTGGCTTTTGTGAGAAGCTGCCAGGAGYTTCCCCCACATCCAGCAGAGCCCATTCCAGGCAGCTCCAAGGCTGAGTCAATCAGGAATGGTGATAACCATCCTTTTAATAATGGTGATAATCTGGGATAACACATTTAAGAAGAAAAATACAGTTCATATGCAGATTATTATTGGGTCCAGAGGAGTGGCGTGTGAATATGTGAGAGGAGCAGCCCTGCAGACATCCACGTCAGTGCAGAAGGAGGGGCAGGAGCTGCTCCAGGTGTGAGCTGAGATTCTCCTAGCCCATGGAGCAGGTTGTCCCCTGCGGCCCAGGAAGGGTCATGGGTGTGCAGAGATCCACTTGCAGCCCATGGAGGAGCCCACACTGGAGCAGGGGGATGCCTGAGAGGAGGCTGTGAACCCATAGAGGCCTGTGCCTGTGCAGGGATCTGCAGACCCATGCAGAGAGGAGCCCACACTGGAGCAGGTTTCCCAGCAGGAAACCCATGGGGAATCCACCCTGGGGCAGGCTGTGTCTGAAGGACTCTGTGATTCACAATGAARCGGTTCATGGAGAACTGCTGCCCACGGGGTGGACTCACTGGAGAAGTTCATGGAGACCTGTMTCCTGTGGGAGGGATCCCACACTGGAGCATGGGAAGGATTTCAGCTCCTCTCTCTGACAGAAACAACTTGTGATGAATTGACTGTAACCACCGTTCCCATCTCCCTGCGCTGCWGTGGGCAGAGGAGATAGAGCTGGAAGGAGGGAATGGTGGGGAGAAGGTGTTTTWAAGGTTTGCAYCCAGCCAGGGCAACCCAGTGCATATCTTCATGAATAATTCCCTGTACTCTCCATGACTTCTCTGCTCAGTGGCCAGCCAGCTGCAAACACGGCAAGGATCTTGAAAAACGGGGAAGATGCAGCACATCAGCCCTGCCACCAGCCAAAGGCTGTCAGGCCAGGACAATTTCCATCACATATCCACAGCAGACACGGTTCAGACCATATCCAGAGGCACGGCCCCCCGTGTTTTCCTTGTTAGCTCTGCTGCTCTCCAGAGGAGGCCTGAGGCACAGCCTGCATCAATCTCCAAATGCATTTCTTTTAAATGAGAAGTACAGGGAAAAGCTGCAGATGGGAAGAAGGAGAGATAGGCAGGGAAAGCAACACCKTGGCTGCTGCCAGCCTGGATGAGCTTTGGTGGGTACCAGAGGCTGCATCTCCCCTCTGCTGGGACATCCCAGGAGCACAGGCCACAGGAAAAGCTTATTTTATTAGTACAGTATAAAGATTAACCCACTTCCACCCACAAAAGCTCTCCCATCCCTTTCCCAAGGCAGCTGCTGTGGAAGCAGTGAGACTTGAATAACACAGACCTGCTGAGGATTTATGAATCTCTCCCTGTTCCTGTCCCGAGATTTGATAGATATTGATTCATTTTACTTTCAACTCCAAGGTTCTGATAAGCCTGGAAAATGAAGGCATTATTTATTATGTGTATTAAAACTAGGCCTCTCCAGTGCTGAAGGACAGGTTTAAAAATTTCTGCGTTCCTTCCAYCTTAGAAAACCTATTTTTAACAATCTGAATTCTCACACCATCCTGTCATGGCTCCGACACTCCCTAGAAAATGTCTCTGGCAGGGATGGATCTTAACAGTGATCCAGGAATCATTTTGTAGTAAAACATAAATGTATGGTCACATAACTAAATTCTTACATACATGTACAGCAATGCACTGAGTGTTTCCCATATGAAGTGGACCTCAAGGTTCACTTCCACAGCATTTTCAGATGCAGCTCAACCAGATATTCCCAGCAGGGAATCCCTGTCCACCCTCTATCCAGAGATTTAGGCTGAAAATTAAACCCTGGGACACTTCCTGAGTGACAGCCACCCACTGAGGTTGAATAAATATGAAGTTTTGGAGGAAGGTGCTACCACCAGGACTTTAGAAGGTCTTTCTGGCTCTTTGTGTGACTTTTACAAACTTCTGGCGACCTACCTGGCAGTTCCGGAAAACTGTCATCAATTYCTGGCATTTTTAAATTCTGTGTTAGTCTACTGTCACCTGGTATACACAGGTGTCAACTGCAACCAAAAAAATACACACTTGAAGGAGAGTTTTGTTAAAACTGCTGGGAGCTGCCTACATGGCAACTGTTTAATTAACTGTTCAATCACATTTCCAGCAGCTCTTTTGTTTCCATTTGTGATTAATGCTTAAAGGCTGGCAGGATGCTCCGCAATTTCCTCAAAAAAGCTGAATAAGCCCCAATTTGCTGGATACAAGATGCACTGGGATCACCCACAAACACATYGCTCAGCTGCCCAGAGGTGGAGTGTGAGGACAGGCTTGGCCAAAACAACAATGTTCAGAGGGAACCAAACCCCAAAGAAGTCGGCTTGTTCTGCCTGCTTCATCCATGGATGTCACAACACAGCTGTGATGTGTTAACTGTCCCCAAAACGATGGATGGTGACAGCTCTGAGRGAATGACCTGGCAGGAGCAGTCAGTCAGCACAGCAAGGACTCAGGTCTGCACCCAAATACCTCAAGAAGTAGCTGGAACAGWAAAGGAATTCTGCAAATAGGAAAGGAATTCTGCAAAGAAACACACAAGGGGTTCAAGCAGATTTTTGGAATCATCACTTCAAACACTGCTTGYGTAGGATGATTTTGAGCTTTCATGATAGTGACCCCACGATGTGGTTGTGTTAAGTTCCTAAAATGGAAGGTATTAATCCCATTGGAAGGTCACAGTAGGAAGTTTCACCTTCCAATGGCAATATACAAAATTCTAACTGTTTAATGGCACTCAGGGCTTTTTGGAAAGAACAAAGTTGTTCCCTCATTGTTCATTTTGGTGGTTTTGGGTAGACTTTCAGTGGGGGGATGAACCTCCAGCCTGCCTGGTAGGGGGATGAACTCTGTTCTGCAATGCTGAAAATCAACAGCTCACAAACAGCATTAATCAGGATGATCACAAAAGAGAAAAACCATTTCTCCTTCCATGTACCCTCCGATTCATTTTGTTCAAGCCCAATCCAGCAGCATCTGTTCCCAGAGCAGGTGGAGGGTAGTCCACAAGAGATGATGCTGGAATGGCAGGCAGGAAGAAGCCGAGTTGTGCGCTCCAGTCTCAGGGTCAAGGCCTCGTGGTGGTGACGGTGCTGCTGCTCGTGGTGGCGACGGTGCTGCTGCTCGTGGTGGCGTTACTTGAAGGTGGCATTGAAGGCCCTGCCGATGACGAGCCTGCGCACCTCGCTGGTGCCCGCCCCGATCTCGTAGAGCTTGGCATCGCGCAGGAAGCGCCCCATGGGGTAGTCGTTGATGTAACCGTTCCCACCTGCGACCCAAAACATGCCAGAAGTCCCCATCATCCCCAGTTTCAGGGCTGAGGGGGGGACAGCAGAGAGAAATGCTCTTGCGCCGTGCTTGGCTCTGTGCAGCCATCAGAGACTCACCCAGGCACTGGATCCCGTCCAGGGCCACCTGYGTCGCACACTCTGCCGAGTACAGGATCACCCCAGCACAGTCCTATGGGACAGTCACAGTGGGACACTCAGGAAAKGTGTCACATCTCCAATCCCTGTGCTGCCCTCACCCTGTCATCACTCTACAGACACCTGCTAAGAACCCTGAACTATTGATCCCAAAGCACAGGGACAGGGAGCTCCAGCAGTGCCCCTGTCACTACAGAAYACTCACGGCAGCTCTGTAAAGGCCACATGAACACATTAGAAGGAAAAATGGTAAAAAAAGAGTGCACCAGAGAAGTCAGTCTCTCAGAAATGTTCATCAATCCCCCAGGAGACCAATGGGATTTGATATGGGATGCAGAGCTCTGTGTTCCTGCTGTTAAATACTCAACATCCTCCAGTAACAGAGGTATGGTGACAGGTGGAGGTGACAACACCTCTAACAAACTGCTACAGCCTTTACAATAGCCAGGACATCTGTCTGGGCTTCCAAAKAACACCTACTGATCTAAATCTCTTGCCTTGTAGAAGGCGGCTTGCTTTAAACTTGTAAGGGAAAAAAAGGTGTTTTGGGTGGGAAAAAAAGGCTCTTTCCTTTCGAGAATCCTGTAGAGAGGCTCTGAGGCTGGAGGAATTGCCCCAGGACACAGAGCCCAGGTAGGAGCTGAGCTCACCTTGGCRTTGAAGTGGCCCTGGTCACAGGCTTTGGCGACGTTGTAGACATACTGCCGGCACGCCATGAGCCGTGTGTACATATCTGCCATCTTGCCCTGCATGAGCTGCCCAGAGACAAGGGACATTAATTAACAAAGGTGAGGGGGATCGCCCGATCCCCAAAATASCTGAGAGAAACTCGACACAGGAGGAGACATGGACCCAGCAGACAGGAGGGAGCTGGAGGTTGTTAATTCACAAAGCCCCAGATACCAGCCACAGTCCCTCACCCAYCCACAGCGACCTCATGGGAGCAGGCTCAGAGATCTTCCACCTTCTCACCACATCACAGAATCCCAAGATCCGCTGAATTGGAAGGGACTTCAAAGTTCATTCAGTTCCATCTCCTTGCCATGAGCAGGAGCCTTCCAGTAGCCCAGGCTGCTCATTATCACATCACGCTGCCCCAGCATAAACACCAGGTGACATTCTCCATGCAGAGCTCCCACCATGACAAAGCTCTCATTCTTCCCAGTTTAAAGAGAAAAGAGGACAAAAATTCCCAATTCCTTTTCTACCTCACCTGGAAGTGGCCAATTTTCTGTCCAAATGCTTCTCTGACATGCAGGTATGGAATTGCGTGGTCTAGAACAGCTTGCATGAGCCTAAGAAGAGCAAAGGGAAAAGAGAAACAGCAGAACTATTAGTTGATAATGATTTAACTTTGGAAGTGTAAACCAAGGCAAAAARGTTCTCACAGCTGAGTTCAAACAGGTTCAAACAGGTTCTCACCCTGTTGTCTTCCTACAGCTCCACTCAAATAAGGTTAAGACTAAAATCCAAACATCCCATATTTCCCCCTAGTGCTCATTTGGGATATTCTGGGAAGGTCTGGTCTGATCTTTTAATTCAGGGGACTGAGACATGAAGAGCTTTCTCACAACCACAGCCAGGGCAGTTTGTTCTCCCTCACATCTCCAGAGTCCCCCAACTCAAGGAGTACTAGCCAGAACCATAAAAAAAAAGCACAGGCAAGAACAAGGAGGRGGAAAAGTCCTCCTCCTGCTTTGTGGAAGTTGCTCTTTCCACAYGAGGATTAGCCCAGAGAGACCACTCAGTAGGACAAAAGGACTGTGGGGTGCCAGTAATTACTGGGGAGCTTAAGGATTGAATAAATGAAGAACAAACCAATTTGTGACTCCCTGGACAGTGTGTTAGATTCTAAGGAATTGATAACACAAATCACAAGCTGGTTATTCCCTGAGTAATACACAATGTAAGGACACAYAAACCAGCAAATGGGGACTGAGGCAGGTTTATCATCTCTGGAAATGTTTATATCAAGACTGATCATTTCCAAAGCCTGCCCTGGARGGTCTGTGGGCACTGGAAGGCAGACATGCAAACATTCTTTTTGGCATTGCTTCTCCTATCCCTTGCCCCTCACAGGGGGCTCCACAGAGATGCTTTCAAACTGGAACACCACTGCATGAGGAGCTGAGAGCTCAGGGATGAGGCAGAGCACACGTGAGTGAGCGGTGGCAGCTCAGAGGGCCCTGAGCACCTCCAGGAGAGTCCAGTCCAGTGGAGCAGCTGTGCTGGTGCTGGAACTCTGTGCTGGTTTTGGCTGGGACACCCAGCAGCCACATGATCTCCTTGCACCTTGCTTCCTTTACACGTCTGACCCAGCCTCTCCTCTTCTGCTGCCCCAAGAACCCAGTTCTCCATCCAGGACACATCCTATCAAGAGYTGCAGCTCCCAAGGGATCCCCACCAGGCTTGGCAATCATCAAGGACCCTTCTGGCATTACAACTTATAAAAGATGACAMAGCCTTACCCTAGGGGGCCCCCGGACAGCACGAGCCTCTCCAGGTCCAATCCACTCATCAGAACGTAGACTCCCTTGCTCAGTGTCCCCAAGACATTTTCAGCTRAAAACAGCAAAGGAAAAGTGATTTATGTGTAAAACTCAGACAAGCTGCTCTCTGAGGAACTGTATTCACTGCAGGGAGAAGCAACCTGGGATAGTGGAAGGTGTCCCTGCCTGTTGCAGGGAGTGGGACTGGATGAGCTCTAAGGCTCCTTCAAACCCAAACCATCCTGGGATTCTATGAAAAATGACTGAATAGCCTGAACAATTTCCTGAGAAAAYGGTTTCAGCTTCCAAAGCCAAAGATCAGGAGCATTAATGGCTGGAGTGCCAAGTGTGTTAACTTCCAACACTGCAGTGATGTGCTTCTCCACATTATTATCCCTTTTCCATGAGAACATTCTGTTCTCTGTGGATGATTTCCGGGACGTGATCAGAGGACTGCAGCACTGGCCTTTATGATTTCAGGGTGGAGAGATCCAATACAGCTAGAAATATCAGACTTCAGCTGAAAACTCTTCCACTTTAGCTTTTGAAGGTAAATGGGGAGCGGGAGCGCTCCTTGTCCTGCAAATGTTTGTATGATTCTGGATAAGAAATCTTCTCCATTTGCTTGAGAAAGGCTGGAATTTTTATATCAACAAAAATTGCCACTGGAATAACAAATATTGCTATWACAGATGCCTCTGCTGTACTAGCTAACAAGGGAAAGGATATGAATTTTCAAGCCCTGGCCCCAAAAGAACTCAGAAATATTACAAAAGCCTTTTKGATAGTTCCAGTGAAAAACCTTCAACACAAAGCAGCTCACCTCCATACAAGGTGGGAGCTCTAACGGAAACAAGTTTCTTGGGAAGCCTCAGCAAGGCTTTGGAGAAGCAGCAGTTAAGAACTAGGTCCCTGAGGATGAAAGAGCAGTGGCCTGACAAGGGATGTGCTCCCTCCCTGCAATCCAGTAGGAYTGCACTTTTCCAGTTCCACCAGTTCCCTCAGAGGCTGCCAGAGAGCAGATAAGCATCAGCAAAGCCCTGCAGGTCACGGGCTGAACATGTGTGCAATTAGTGATCCCATTTATCTGATCAAGAAAGGAAACCACCATGATTTCAACTCAACTCACCGGGGATTTTGCAGTCTTCAAAGATCAATTCACAGGTATTAGACCCTCTCATTCCCAGCTTATCCAGCTTCTGSGCTGTCCTGAAACCCGGCATTCCCTGAAAAGTCAAGGCAGTAAAAATACATTTCATGTCTCAGTTCTGCCAGACTAAAGAAAATCATGAGGGATTTGTGAAATTCCACTGACCACAGAAACATGTGTAGGGTGCCAGGAATGAGATAAAGTGACCTAGGAACAAGACCAGGTCTAAGTGCAAAAGAAAGCAAATGGACAGAAAAACACACACATATGCACATAAACAGCAAATAAATAAATTATTTGGATAGCTGCCAACACAGGCTCTCTGACAGCAAGGTTTGGAAGCTCTGCCAGTAAGTGACCTATTCTAATAATTAAGTTATGTCCATCAGAAGGTTTACTGATCTCGGATTTTATTTTATTAAAGGTTTCTTTTCCGCCTGAAAGGCAGAAAGCAGTTTGTCTTTGAAGAAGAGGCTGATASCTATGGAAGGAAAACCAGCTGACTTCCAAATGAGGCAGTTGTGGTGAAGGATTCTACTCCAAAGCCCTGTGGGGATGACTGAACCTACCCTCTCCACGATGAAGGCAGTTATGCCTCGGGAGGCGGGGACAGCGTTCACGTCAGTTTTGGCGTAGACGATGAGAACATCTGCGTCCGGCCCATTGGTGATCCAGAATTTGTTCCCATTCAAAACAAAGTGATCTCCTGGAAGCCAAGAGATGAAATCTGTTAGCTCTTGACAGCAACACTGGTATTCCCTCTCCACTTATTCCCTAACAGGCTTCCCAGAATCCCTTAGGTTGGAGCAGACCTCCAAGTTTGTCGAGTCCAACCTTTGGCCCCATCCCCACCTTGTGAATCAGMCCAGAGCACTGAGTGCCATGCCCAGCTGTTCCTTGAACATCTCCAGGGATGGGGATCCCAGCACCTCTCTGGGCAGCACAGGACAGGCTTTACCTTTCTTGTCTGCTTTCAGCTTCATGGACACAACATCAGAGCCAGCATTGGGCTCACTCATGGCTAAGGCTCCAATGTGCTCCCCGCTGATTAGCTGGAAGAAAGGACAAATACTAGCAGAAGATGAAGACCAGCAGCAGCGTTTGTGTTCCCTCTTCAGCCCCCCTGGCTATTTTCCTGCACTGAACCCCCAGAGTAGCTGTTCTCTGCAAGAACTCAAATGAGAGCTGCTGTTCCCTTGTGCTGTTCCCACAGCTCCCCCGTGCTGTGCCGAGGGAACAGAACCAAATCCCAGTGGGATGAGAAGGGTGACTCAGCTCTGTCTGAGCTAGACAAGCACAGCCCTGCTTGCACAACACACGAGGAGGGTGCCAAGGAACCATGCAGGCAGCCATATGCCTGTCCCCAGCTCCTGCCTGGGCTTTCTGCTGCCCTTTTATACAAACAAGAGCTGCTGAACACAAAAGGCCAACAAGGGAGTGAAAAAGGATGGGAAAGTTCTCTGCAATGTTCTCACAGTCTAGTCCCACCACACTCACCCTACAACAGCAGATGGACCCTCCTCCTGTGCCTGCTCACACCAGGCTCYGGCAGAGCTGTTGCTTCCTCTTCACTGTTATTTCATCCTGCCCTTTTCTTTTTGCCTTTTTTTCCCCCCTCCCTGTGTACTTTCATCCATCTTCTCCTCCTTTTGATCTCTATTTTTTTTTAAAAGCAGACTCAATGCTTAAGGTATGTTTAACCAATTCAATCCATCAGTGCATTGCTACAGAAGTCCTCATGAAGTGCTCAACTCTAGTTAAGCACCTTTAAGTGCTCTGTCAGGAACCAAAACAAGTCAGAGCTGAAGTGACTTCACATCTCATTGAAAGGCAGAGAATGAAGCATGAAAATACATCTGAGGAAGGAGGACAATTCRCATTTGCAGGCTGCACAGTGCTTTGAGGAAGTGACACTGTACTTTGCACGTAGTTTAAATCAAGTTTCTTGTGCTGATAATTTCACCGATAACCTCAGTAGCTGGGATTCAATGTGCTCATTGTTTTTCCATGCCTTTAGAAACTGAAATCTATTTAATGCACTTCTGAGTTATAACATCAATACCACAAGTGATGATGAAGTTTCACATGTAGTCAATTAATAGGCAAACCCAAGCATTTGGGCAGTGAGAAATGGGGAACATAAGAAAGCAGTGACTCTCATTCAGAGATCTCAAAATTATTTGGGAATTTGAAAGAATTTCCTCCAGTGTCACCTCAAAGTGTCTTTTAGTAACACAGCTCCAGAGAGCTGGGCTGTGCTGCCAGCAGACAAGGACCTGGGCATGGGATAAGGTTAATATGGATTAACAGAACAAAAATTGAYAAACTAGAGAAGTCCAAGTTTGGCAAGTTCAGTATTTCCTAAGGTTTGGTGTTTAAGATGTTACACACTGTGAAAGACATTCATCCTTGCAGCCAGAACCTAAATGTTTTCCAGTGCTGTCCCTCCTGCAGCCACGTACCTTGGGCAGGTACTTTTGCTTCTGGGCCTCGTTGCCGTTGCGCACGAGCTGGTTGATGCACAGGTTGGAGTGGGCACCGTAACTGAGCCCCACAGAYGCCGATGCACGGGAGATCTCCTCCATCACCAGCACGTGGTCCAGGTATCCCAGRGCAGATCCACCGTATTCCGCTGGCAGGAGAGGAAAAAGCTTGTGTTACCCACCAGGGGCACAAGATCCCAAGCCTGGGCTCAGTTTCCAGTRGCATCCAAGACACTTGGAATGTTTCTGGTTTTATCGTTGCTGTCCTGACCTGGGTGCTTCTGGCTTTCTCCATTCTGTCTGAATTTCAGTTTTCTCATCTTAAAGTGATAGGGATATTTTGCCTTCAGTCTTATCCATAATTTACTTGTAGAACATAGTTTATATGTAGACCCCACAGATGGACATATCTCAAACATGCTACTGACATTGCACAATAATGARTCCTTCTTATCAACTCTAGTATTATCACAGACCAAATCACCAAGTTGCAACCTCTTTARGGTGAGAACAAAGGAACACAGGCAAGGTTTGTAAAATCCATGTATGTTTGCCCCAAAACAAATGAGGAATCCTCAGACTGCTCAAAAAATGGGGCACTGAGGACTATTCTAAGCCCACAAATGTGCAGGATGTTAGAATTTAGATGAGTGGCYAATTCAGAAGGAGAATGATCCATAAATGTAATTCCTCAGGGACAAGAGAGGATGAAGAGAGACAGAGCAGCACTGGGAACCAGCTAGGCACATGGAGTTGAGACTAAAACTAATGATAAAGATTAAAGTCACACAGTAGAACAGGGTGATAGAAGGCAGGTAAAAAGAGAAGGCTGAAAAATGTGTAACAGCCTTGAGGAGCCAATAGCCTACATAAGTATACACACATGTTCCTACAAACACGTTTATATACACACAAATACTTCCCAACCTAAATACTTTGTTCTGGGGGTAGGAAGCAAGTGTTGTACTGCTAAGAGAAGCACTACAACAGGACATAAACATTGAGAAGCAGCCGGGGAGATAAGCTGGGAGCACTTACTCATCATCAACGTGGAAGCTGCAAGCAAGAGCGACAAGGGTAAGAGCAAATCTCTGTGTGTGCTCAGAGTCACCAAAGTGCAGAGCTCCAAGGGGCTGCTGTCCCAAATTCCTCAAATTCACACCACAGCCACGGGCATCACAGGCAGCCTTTCCTCCCATGTCCCTCATTTCGACTCCAGCCTTTATCTGCTGGGCCCTTTATCCTCTGAAATCTCCTCTCTCTACCACGAACCMAAGTATAGGGTTTGCTATCAATACCCTTAAAGATGGGCTGAACAATTTCTCATATATGCCAAACCAAGAGAGTTTTTTATCAACTCCTATAAAATGGCTGGGTTTGGTGCTTTTGCCACAAGAACAAAGAAATTGTGAGCAGCACAAATCCAGGTTTGCTTTGCACTGCATGAGGAACAGGAAAATGACCCTGCCAGACACCTCCTCACAACACAAACCATGATGTGATTTCAAATGACACTGCCCTTGTAAAGCTGCTCTTTGTATATGACATGCCTGCATTATCATCCCATGGAAACTACATATTTGCATTTCTTCACTTTGCACTTTATAAAACAAATGGAAAACTACAAATACCACAGTTCTCTCAGGTTTAGGAAGAAAACAAACAGCACTTTTTACTTAAAATGTTCCCTTAACAGACTTGATGCACCGGTATCCGAACCGGCCAATTAATTGTGTACACCCTCCTAAGATTCCACACRATGTTCACATCCTAGTCTCTACCTCCTCCAACAAAACCAATGTCAATAAAGAAACACACAACTCTACAATCCAAAACAAGGTGAAAAATCCTGGGTGTAGGAGGGTTTGAGAGGTAAACCTTTGAGGAAATCAAGGACAGGACTCGTGAGGGGATGGCTTATTTATAGTGTGGGAAACTGCTGTAAGCCTCAGGCACAACATCAAACAAGAAAGAAGGTAAGAGTGAGGAGAAACAGRAGCAGCAGTAAATGGGGAAGAGGAGACAGAAAGAAACAGAAATGCAGGGTCTTTCAGCACTGAAAGCAAGGCAAAGGCATTATTCTGACGCATTGCTATTCAGCCGGATTCTGCAGAGCCTTTGCAYAGCCACATCTAGAAAACAGACTTTTCCATGGGGAAAGAAAGGCCCCAGCAGCCTCTTTTCTCCACTAAGGGCTTCTCCTCATTACCCTGCCTCAGTACATTCAGCACAGCCACACTCATCTGTAACACTCATCACAACACTTTTCATTAAGCTGCACAAGGCTGAATATAATTTCCCCTGATTTTTTCCTGACTGGTTGGCTGTGGTCATCTCTCCATTAGTCATCAGGCTTTGGTCACCTCTCCATTAGTTATCACAGCTTTCCAGGGCATTATTTTAGACCCTTTAACTCCTCCCATTACAGATGGATACTTGTTCTGGGATACTTTTATCTCTAGCTCTCCTCCTTCAAAACTTGCTTCATATTAGAAAGGCACAAATAAGTTTGAGACACATATGTTACATCTGGAGCAACCATTTCTGARCTGTGCTTTTAAATTGTGAAAGGCATTTTGTCTAACAAGGAAAAAGGATTCAAAGTCAGAGAAGAATAATAACAGTTGGGAAAGAGTTTTTTGAAACACAAAGATAGGACAAAATGGATGTCACATCACAGACAAGGCTGCTGTGAACTGGAAAGTGCAAGTTTAAGTGTTTGAGGAGTCATGCATCAGAAGGTAAAAGATGGAAACAGACTTACCAGGGGCTGTGATTCCCAGAACTCCCAGTTCTCCCAGTTTCTTCCAAAAGTCCTAGGAATACAGAAAAAGCAATCAGCCCAAACTGGCAGTCTGGGCACCAGCATAACAAGTTTCCCCAGGCAGCTCACTGGACACAATAATTTACCTGTGAGATATCACGGGAATGAGGCAAATACATCAATACCTATTCCTCCCGCAGTGCAGCTCCATCCTTGGAACTGAGAAACCACACAGACTAATTATGCTACACACAGAAGGAGTTTGTGGAATTCAGTGACAATTCACATGCCTAAATTTAATTCTGGAAGGGCAACTCCTAAGATTTAATTCTTTGCCCACTCTAAGGAAATTTTTTTATGAAATAGTAAACTATCCATTACTAAAACCCTGGAAATATGAAGAATTGCTATGAGCTGGCACTTTCAAACTCTTCCAGTGAAACAGGAGCTGGCAACTAAAGCCAAGGAAAACTCCTTAGGAGAGATTAAAAAAAATGTTACAGCCATGACAAAATGCAGCAGCAAAGGACGTTGTCACAAAGGAGGCCCACACAGATCCTGTTGGAGCCATCTTGCTGCTGCTCCTTTCCTATGCTACGTGATGGACACATAGGTGAGTGCCCTCACATGGCCTCAGTGTCCAGGAATAATTATCAGGGAATATCTCCAGAGACTTCAAAAAGTATCATACAATAGCTGTGGATGACATCTGAAATGCCAGGCTAAGTTTATACACCTCACTTCAAAGCCGCACATACATCCCTGGAAATGTCGGCACCAGAACTCTGGGAAATCCTGGCATATGTTTAGAGCTTTTTGAGTCTTGTGGAGCTTATAAAAGCCAATAGTCAGATGTCTCATTTCCATCAATCAAAACACCCCGTAGCACAGAATTTGTTGGGTTTATCAGAAAGGAAAAATTGCAGCTCGACAGTCAAACTCCATATTTCAGCATTTGCATACAGTATTTTTATGGTAAATCTGAGACGAAACTCATGCCCAAGAAAGGGACTGAGCCAGGAGTACACAAAGCACATGTTTGGGGAAGGAGCCTGAACAGGGCCAGGCAGAAATCCCATGATAAGAATCCAAATGAGACCATTATCAATCTTATTAATGTTATCACTGGGTTCTGCCCCAGGTTGCTGAAAGTTGGTAACAAAAGATACAACAGGAAATGAAATAAAGGTTTTCTCTGTGGCTTTGAAGTTTGAAAAGTCATGTTCCTGTTGTGTGGCCTGGGATTGTCTGGACTAATGCAGAGATCAAAGCCCAGAGAGGCTTTCAGAGCTACACATGAAATACTTGCCCGCATGCCTTTGAATTCATTTTCCTGATCAATCTGTTGGGCCTTTGGAGCCAAATGCTCTTGGCAGAACTTTGTCATGGTCTGTCTAAGCTGGGAAAAGAGGGGAGGAAAAACACATCCGTTACATCTCAGCAATCTATTGTCGTCTTCTTCCCCTGGATCCTGCCAACATTCCCTCAGCAGGCAACTCCAGCATCCCAAWCCCAGAAGCACAAGACCATAATGAAATCCATGTTCAGGTTACTGGCTGAAATAAAACATAAAAGAGTCATTTTTTCAGTCTTTTAAATAGGAACTGATGTACTTTAGTCCCTCTCAGCATTCAACATTAATCTCACCCTGACATGAGAGAATGTTCCTGAACTCATGCCTGCACTGAGGTTCCAGGCAGGTTTTTGGGCAGGGAACTTTGGAAGCTGATGAACTGAGTTTATAATGTTAACCCCATCCAGTAGCTACTTACAGCACCATTTAATTCCCTGCAGATGTCTGTAATAGGCAAGGATACTGATTAAAATGTGTTTGTGTGCCAAACTGGAACTATATTATCTACCTGATTACCTTCTACAGTGGGAAAATTCRACAGAGCCAGGAATGTTCATTGATCCAGGTGTTAAAAAAYTCYCAATATTTTTCTATATTTTAAASTCTGAACACTTACATACATGTATTCTACAGAAGTCTATACACATACTAGCAAAATATATACAGTGTCTTAAATAGTCTAACAAGAAGATTTAAAAACGTGGTCTCCATCTTATGTGAAAGTTTAATCCCAATTTTTTTCTTTTTGGTTCTTTATTCGCACACATTAATCCTGGGGAAGGAACAGTTTTAGAGACTGAAACCTTGTGCTGTTAAACCAGAACCTGTATAAGTGGCAGGAACAACGGATCAAAATATGCCCACACTCACCTGCCTTTTTCTGAGCCCCAAAACCCAAGCAACCTCTTTTTTACAATTGAGAAGATACGTTAAATTTCCAGTCACACAGACCCCGGATTCCAGTTCTAACCAACAAGCTTTCTCCCCTCTGCTAGATTTATAAACTTAAATGARCCCCAAAAGACATTAGATATCTTTCCATTGTGACAGAGCTGACTGCGCTACACTTCAGAAAAGCATTTAAAATAAATTAAAACAGGCTTAAAACCATAATAACAGAAAATYTTAAATCAATTAGAGATTGAAGATGGATTCAGACAGGCAACCCTGATACCTAAGCCAGTTTACAACACATATACTGCTTTTAATTCACAGCTTCACTAATATTGCTGAAGATTATTTCCAGTGTTTTTTAACTTTTCCACCAGACAGACAGGGGCAACAGGAATATTTTACCCCTTCTTTTACACTTACTGAATACAGAAATACAAAGAAACATCAATTCAAGCTGATACGGCCATAAACATGACACAAACGTGGCAGGGAATAATTTTGCAGCAAGAAAGAAGAATAAGTAAATTTATTTTGTACATCCATGTACTTGCACAATCAAAATTATCTGGGAAGTGTGGCTGTAGCTCCAGGTTTCACTGGCAGGAGCCTGTGTGGAGCAGCCTTGGGAAGGAAACACCCTTCACTCCAAGCCCTGGGGCAGCAGGGAATACATTGGGAATGGTCAGCACTTGGCTGCTGTTGCACACAGAAGAACACATTAAAGAGAAGGATCATAGAATCACAGAACATTTGAAGTTGGAAGAACTCACAGCTTTCATGAGTCTGTTGGAAGTGATGTAACCTTCCCAAGTAATTTTTAATTAGYTGTTTTCATTAGYTGTAAGCAGTGCCCACTTTTASCYAGCACTATTTAAGTTTCTTTGTCAGACTCTTAACTCTTTTACCAACACTTTCACTGTTAAATCACCGAAAACTTAAGTTTGCTAAAACTAACCCTGACAAGCTCCAAAAAACAAAGCCTGAAGGAGCTGAAGATTGGATACCTGAGATCTTAAATTTATGGCCATTCAAAGACATGTTGGAGTAACTAGAAGACACAGAGATTAAAGCCTGGAAAGTTGGAAACTCCCCATTTGAGAAAAAATTATAAAAGGCCTAAAGAAAGTGGGCCAGATTAGCWTGGAGGATAGAATACAAATGAACAAAGAGAATTATGCAACTTACAATGAACATTCATTTCTTTGTTTACTAAAAATGTGTAAGTGAAAAARTTTTGCATCTTTGGTTGGTGTGGARGTCAGAACTTTATCAGCCACACAAACACTTCTTGGTTAAGAGTAAGGAAGTGCCTTACTAACACTAAAGACAGTGCTAGAGTCTTATTTTTCCCAGCATTTTTGGTAACAGGTGCAACTCCTGGCCCCGCACAGGGCACCCCAACAATCCCAGCCTGTGCCTGACAGCTTGCCCAAATGTTCCTTGAGCTCTGGCAGYCTTGGGGCTGTGATCACTGGSCTRGRGRGCYGTTCCAGTGCCCGACCACCCTCTGKAGGAAGAGCCTTTTCCCARTATCCAGYCTAAACCTCCCCTGACCCAGCTCCTGCCCTTCCCTGGGTCCTGTCACCGGTCACCAAAACAGATCAGTGTTGCCCTGTGCTGCCCCTTGTGAGAAAGCTGTAACCTGCGATGAGTTCTAAGAATTATCCTAWTTTTTTAAGTGCCCCATTAGGCAGGAGAACAAGCCGGGAGAGCTGCAACAMTTTGTTTTTGGGAGGATGACGCGACCCCATCGAAGCGTTCGATGATCACATTTCTGACGATTACTGCCGATCCAACAGGCCCGACGTGGAGGCGGAGGCCGCTCGCTTGGGCAGTGCGGTGCAGCAGCGGCCCGGGTGTCCGGGGACGCCGCGCCCCCGCCGCCAGCGCGGGGATTGGGCGGCTCGGCCCGGCCGCGGCCAATCGGGGCCCGCCCGCCCCGCCACACCCCCGC